>NC_060209.1:92857500-93172500 GCF_021130785.1 Homalodisca vitripennis | reverse complement strand
ATTATGCTTATACTACTTAATTAATTATATCTTCTCACCTTACAAAATAATAAAAATGAGTGAAAAACAATTAAAACTGAAAACAAGAGGCAATAATTTTAGAACTAGGCTATTATAATACGTTACAAATACAGTAAAATAAAATAAAACTCTAAATGGATCGTTACGTCCTGAACTTCTGTTAGATCGATGTCTAAACTATCTTCATCTTCGTTACTGGGTGAATCACTCTTTTACCACTTGAAGGGACTAGACGAATGGTTTCTTGATAATTTATAAAAAGAAAAAATTGAAATATCTTTAAGAGATGGCTGTTAAATCTTGTCCAAGCCACTTCCCATTTTTTGCAGTTTTTCAATGTTTTAACTCTCTTCGGAAATACAGATAGATAGCACAATTTCGATGTTTACCTAACCTAATATAATAACTAAAACCTAAATAGGTACCTCATATGTGTATATATATAAATATGTATTAATAACATTACCAAATTACCTTCATATATTTTATTCTTGACGGGGTGGTCCAAAATATATAGCTATTTGTGAAATTATAACGCTAAAGTTATTATCTTGGACGTATAATTTTTCAAAACGCAATTTAAAACCTGTTTCAATGATAGAATTTGTAACATACTGGTTACGCGCGCTTGTCGCTGGTCAACTGAGGACTGTTGCCATGATCGCTCGCGGCCCGCCACCGCCCTGGACTGAAGTAAACTCTTTTTAATTTGGACATAGAATTGCAGGTTTATAAACTATTCAATTAGGCCGTTGTTATATTTACATTATTTATAATGTATTAGAATTAATTTACTAAGGGCAATGCTTTTTATTGACTCAGACGTATCAAAGAAGCTTTTAATTTTAATGAAATAAGTAACTAAGCTAAAAGCAGATTATTTTCAGAGACCCAAAAGAACCGTTAAAGTCATTATTTATTACGGTAATATTAATAATTATTATTATTATTATAAACAATACCATGGAAACAAATAGACCAGAATTTTTAAATCCTCATTTTTATACGATATTTAATAAGTTTATAACAAACAGAGATTAATGAAGAAATCGCTATGTACTTTATGGAAAACCAGGTAGTCAAACTGTTTTCATAAATATATGTTAAATAATAGGTTGCTTCCCAATGTGTGAGATGACAATAATGAATTGTATTACTGTAAGGGAGTCATTGGTTTCAGAATGGAAAATGCGTGGGAAGGAATGATAGACGATGGTCGACAGATTACATAAGAGCGCACAATAAATAAAAACGGACATACATATATATTAAGACAAACATATATCTTATTTATCTTTTATATATATACATATATTTTATATATCTCACTACATATATCATACAGATATCTTGAGACATACATATATCTCAAATTACAAGATATTCGTCGTTATAATAAATTACCTATAGGTCGTAAAAGACGGTTGCAACTTCAGAGAACGATATTTAATTTTTTAACGTCTCGATGTTATATAAAGACGAACTTTGACATCTGTATGTGCATACCAGGACAGTATATAAACCGTATTTTAGCGTAGATTATAAGGGCTGGAAGTTGTCGCTTTTTAACGTTAAAATTTTTAATCCCTTAACAATAAACAATGACATAATAAATACATACGGATACAGATATTTAACTAAAATATTTAAAGTTATCACAATATTTAATATTACTTCACTCAGGTTTGAAGTAATTCAAAAGTTACTGGATATATTAATTTAAAAATTATAGATTGTTACTGAGAAGTTTATGTATGTCTTTAGTACTCTTAAAACCCCTTTCATTCTCCAAAGTCATAGCCCTTACAAACTGCTCTCTAAACTGAAAGTCCAATTATTCTAAAATGTATGAGGATGTTTGCATATTTAGTAAACACAATTTATTTTCATCATTGTCTAATAAGCCATTTACAATTATTTTCCTAATACGTACTTGTTATTACTACAAGATGATTACCGTCTTTTATACCCAATTAAAATAAAGTCTATAAGTTCTAAAATAACAGGCTATGGTGGGATGCAGGGATGGGGTTTTCTATGACATTTAATATACTAGCTTATGTATATTAAGAATTAACAAATAACTTTATATATTTTGATTACAGGTGATCTTCAAAATTGGATTTCATCTATTGTACTTTCTTAGCCAGCAAGACGTTTCTTATTTTTTATATATTTTTTTTACTTACTTACCTCAGGTTGTCAAAGAATACTCCATTGTTAATACAGGAAAGTGCTTTAATATTCTACAAGAGAATTACAAAAACTTTAGTGCTTGAAGAATTACATTCAGCCGGTTCTGGAGGTTTTAAGACTTTTATAGAACAGAAATAGTTATTGTATATTAATAATCAACTATCCAAGAGATAATAAGAGACATTTTGACTAATACTATTGAAATGAAGAGCAGAACTACATACAAAGATTTAATATAATTTCTTTTGTTTTCTGATATGGCTGGGGATATCCTATATATACTTTAGTAATATTTAGCTAATGTACAGGCGTTTTGAATATTAAATATTAGTTAAACATCCTTCACATGAAATTAATATACATCCAATATATCAACAAAACAAATTAACACAAAATGAAAGAATTAAATATTTAGATTTTTGGAAAACCGTGTATACAAATATCGTAGGGTTGTACATTTGGATTTACTTGTCAATTACAACTCTCGTACATCATAGCTTTCACATCAATTGTAAATGGGAAACAAACTTAGTTTTTTTGCAATTTTAGTGATGTTTACTGCTTGTTATTTATAATTGACTGAACCTGCTATGGGATGAAATAATAAGAAGCTTACAATTGCTCACTAAATAATAAGACATTGAATAATGAACTCTTGGTGGGAAGTTAAATGAAAATCTCGATTTAGCGATTCACTTTCCTGATCATATCATTAAAACGTTCTCTTCCCTTTAATTAACCATGTGCTTTATGCGGTACGCGGTTCTCAGAGAACATCAATACTACTTCGCCTGCTTTATTCATACCAACTTTAATGACGTCAAAACAAATCCATTCATTATAAACCATAATTCTGTCACGCCACACATCATTTGAAGCAATGCAGTACAAGTTTATTTTCAATATTACATTGAGTAGAGTATGTACGAGATTTTATGTTTCGTTCGTTGCAAGTTTAGATTTATTTTAACTAACATTATTGTTAAATAAAAATTCTAAACCTATTTTAATTTGATAATCATAACCCGACGTGAAAAATATAAATTGATAACGTTTTAGTTTAATGTATAAATAACTTGCTATCAATACTTTCTCATAATTTTCTTAAAAATAATAATGATCTAGATTTCAATTTAATATTTATGTCCCATCTTGTCTTACATCTCATTTCACAACATTACTCTTGCATTACGAGTAACATTGTTATTAAAGTATTGTACATTTTATTAATATTATTAAATAATGAACTGGAAATTCCTACACGATAATAATATAGAAGCAGTGGACCTACCATCTTAAAAACTACACAGATTCTTCTGCCTTCTTTGGTAATTATATATCAATGAAAAATATAAATTATTTAATATACAGTGATTAAAATTTATTAAACTCGGCAGATATATCATAAAACATACCGTCACCACGCCACGCCGTTCCCTAATCACGCCAGAACGTGCTCCTGCATATTAAATGTACTTCATAATTATTTCTTCCGCTTACATTTTTTGCACCGATCTTCTGCATATTTATTAATTTATTGTGTATACAATAATTTGGATTATACACTAATAAAGTAGTATTTGCAGATATAAGTGTAACCTTTCCGACAGAACATTACGTTCCGTCAGTCACTCAGTCTATCACTAGACGTACTGCTCAGTTCATTGGTGCCTTCCGTTCACAGTCAGTCACTCAGTCTAACACTAGACGTACTGCTCAGCCCGTTGGTGGCTTCCGTTCACAGTCAGTCACTCAGTCTACCACGAGACGTACTGCTCAGTTCATTGGTGCCTTCCGTTCATAGTCAGTCACTCAGTCTAACACTAGACGTACTGCTCAGCCCGTTGGTGGCTTCCGTTCACAGTCAGTCACTCAGTCTACCACGAGACGTACTGCTCAGTTCATTGGTGCCTTCCGTTCACAGTCAGTCACTCAGTCTATCACTAGCCCTCCAACTGTTGTTTATCAAAATTTTGATAAACATAACCCTTAGCGGATTGTTGTTCGTCAAAATTTTGATAAACAAACATTCCCTTGCATAATCACTCATAACAGTATATTCCGGCAACGTATCGATTCGATTCATGCACCATTGGATTCGGGGAAAAAAAGCCTAAGGAATACTATAGTTTTATTCCTCTTTATATTGTAGTTGCAACGTACCAAGTTCGTAGTTTGGAACGTAAAAGATGTGACCGCCATGTTGTCGATGCCGTCTGAGTTGTTGATGTGACGAGTCGTGTTTATTAGTAAGTTTTAGTAGGTTTATTTGTGTTTTAGTGTTGTGTTTAGTGTGTGGTGAATTGTTAAATATTGCAGTAGTGCAAATAAATATATTTTAGAATAAATAAATTTCTCGAAAATTTTTCGCAAAATTTTTGAGTAATGACAAAATGAAACTTTTTTCGACTCTTAAAAAAAAAGTTATGGAATTTATTTTACTACTGCTGTATAGTTTACTTCATTCTGAGTAATAAAATATGCAATATAACATGTATAGAAGTAAAACTGTATTAGTAAAACTTTTATTAGCAAACTCTTACATATACACCCTATTTTCACAATTTATGCGCATCGCTGCTTTTTGTTATATAGTGTTATTATAGTTTCATAAATTTGTATAATGCTTATGTGTTTCTGAAACTAGAATAAATTTGACACACAATGGTACTCTCACTTTTATAGTTTTCTTATTATAACTTGGTTTGCTAGGTATGGTCCCCCCCAAATAAAAAATAAAAAAATGTAAATTTTGAATTTCATGGAAAAAAAATTTTAGTAAACATTTTTTTAAGGCCAAATTTAAATACTAATACTATTATATGTTTAATTCTGAACACAAAAATATATACTTCTATATATATTACTTTTAATTTATATTTTTAATAAATTTTTTTTAAAACCCTTGCACGAGGCTCGAAAACATGCCGCCACTACAGGAAAAAATGACTGCCAGTTGGAGGGCTAGACTTACTGCTCAGCCCATTGGTGACTTCCGTTCACAGTCAGTCACTCAGTCTACCACGAGACGTACTGCTCAGTTCATTGGTGCCTTCCGTTCATAGTCAGTCACTCAGTTTATCACTAGACGTACTGCTCAGTTCATTGGTGCCTTCCGTTCACAGTCAGTCACTCAGTCTATCACCAGACGTACTTCTCAGCCCATTGGTGCCTTCCGTTCACAGTCAATTACTCAGTCTATCACTAGACGTACTGCTCAGTTCATTGGTGACTTCCGTTCACATTCAGTCACTCAGTCTACCACTAGACGTGCTGCTCAATCCACTGGTGCCTTTCGTTCACAGTCAGTCACTCAGTCTATCACTAGACGTACTGCTCAGTTCATTGGAGCCTTCCGTTCACAGTCACTCATTCGAATCGGTCACAGGTTACTAACAGGTATATTAGCAGAATTATATGTTCAGTCCTAACTTTTGTACCGAAACCATGATACAAAACCCTCCACCCCTAAGGAAAAAAGATTCAAGAGATGTACGACCAAGAACACTGAGTAACAAATTTTAAATTAAGGAATTTGATGATTTGGTAGTCTTCATGAATAGATGAGCTGGTAATGAATAAGACATATCCTTTTTGGTATAAATGATATTTGCAACAATAAAGCAAAACTAACCGTTGATACTCGGTATTTGTATTATAAATAACTAAAACTGTTTCAACGCACCCGAAAAAACTTTCTTGGAAAGCCGATATTTTTAAGGTTATGTGTTAACGCTTAGTGTTAACAGGAATTAAAATTAAAATCTGTCCATCGCAAAAACAAAATTGTATGAGAATGCCTTGTGGATAGAATATTTTAAGCGCCTGGTTTACTTTGTATCACGGGAGGTACGAGTATATGATGTGTTTTGCATTAAAGTCGGTTATGCAATATGGGATGCTATCAGGCAAGGTAGTTTGCATCTTATATGTGAGGTGAGATAGTGTGAGGTAAGGCAGCATAAAGTGTGGTGATGAGTATATTCCTTAATGGGGATTACTAATTAGAAATGCTTTAGGATGCTTAGGAGTTATTCTGTCCATTCCTTTGATGTTACATAAAAAAGCAACTGTTGAAGCCACATCTGTGATGTGAGTTACATTTAGAAAAGGGTAAGTAGCTTGGTAATATTAAAAACAATTTCACTGTCGTCTATCCATTTTCCTTCCAGGCCAATTATTTGAGGTGTTTTGTACAGCAAAATCAATTTCTTTATTAGGAATCAATTATTACTAATTAGTAAAATGATGTAAGGCAATTTGAAAGGTGTTCACTAACTTACTACTTGAGTTCGTTAACGTCGTGCAGATTATTCAGCACGATGGATCTGTTTTCCTCATCCTTTCGTAGAAATACATTGCCGTTCTTGACCCATACGTATGTGTAATTCTGTTTACGGGCTAGGCTGAGACTCTCGTTCATGTAGACGGTTTCTACAGGAACACTTGTCAGAACGGTGTCAATAGTATTCAGGTTCCTGTTGATTTTTCTCTTCCACAGGATTGTTTTTTCATCTGTCTATATGATTCCTCTTCTCCTGACTTCTTCGGACCAAGGCAATGACAAGTATCAATATCATTCATACAGACTTAGACTTCCTAGAACTGTTGAAATGGTCTTTGAGATTTCTGTAACGTATACTTGGTTAGATTCTGGTACTCCGTTAATCTCCAAGCAGTTGATTTTGGGAATATTGATCAACGACATTTAATTTTATTGTTGCTCAAAATCTTTCACTTTAATTGGTATCGCAGAATTCTCTTGTCTCAGATATTCACAGAGTGTTTCTTACTTAATTAAGTGGATAATTTTTTTTTTACTATTTCTACCAATTCTGTATTACTTTCCACCACTTACCAATGTGTGTGGCAGTCATCATCTGATTTTCCCAGCTCGTCATTAAGAGATTCAAACTGCTCTTCAGTATGGCTTTTCAGATCATCCTTCATTTCACGTAAGAACTGCATTACTTCTTCATTACTAACTCTTGTTGTGCTTTCATCACGTAGGCTTATTCTTCGTACTTTGGGACAAGTTGGGTATCTACAGGGTTGGTTCACTAATACGTTGGATTTAATGTCCTCTTTAGTTAGATTAACATACTCTGCATGGCAAAGTATGTACTCGTAGCACAGAATTTGTTTGTAAATTTGTTACATACACAAATCTTTCCACTAATGACTTTAGCCCAATATAAAACAGTCTATCAAGATAACATTCAAAGAAAGCAATTTCTATCATTTCTAAACTTAAAACTATAGTAGCGTTGGAACTTTAAACAGTATAAACTATAAGGAAGACATGGATATTAGGGTGGACTGGACAATATTTACTATCTCGCAGACACATATAATTGACTGATAGGCAGGCACATTCAACCCGTTTGAGCTCTGACTCATGAATGAATTACAGACTGTATGTGTTTGCTGTAGCTTTTTAGAACAAGTCCGAACATTACTCGCTTTATCATAGCAACTGATTGGCATAGGCATAAAAAATAAATAAGCATTAATCAACACATCTTTAAAACCATTAAATATTACTTTCAAACATTAAAACAATAGTTAAAATATTTATTCAATTAGATTGTTTTATCACATTGTTGTAACACATTTATTAATAATTCTGAACCAGGCAGGCTGAGTTTAGAGAGTTATCCAACACAGAGTTGTTAAACATTTGGTAATATTTTATGTGGTTCAAATAATAGAGTACATTGTATTTAGAGTATAATGGCTGTGACTGAAAATATTTACAAGAAATATTACGCTGTATCACATGCATGCAATACAGGAGTGCAATAAGTTCTATAAAAATATCACTTATGGTATTTATGGCGGAAAATAACGACAGATTTACAGCTCTATATTGTTAGAGTAGCGGAAGTACTGATAAGCCTCTAGCACGAAGCCACTCTCGAAGGGGCAGACATTTTATCTATATAGAGAGTTTCTAGTGACTTACGCTTTTCCTGGGGTAATCCGTAAATTCTCTAGGTTTGCGTGTCTAGCTATGAGCTGAAAATCAATCCAAGAAAGATTCAATAGTGGATAATTGCAATGCCTTATTATAATAGTACTGTAAATCACAATATAGTATTTTATGACGTGTAACTAGTGTATTTTACGTTAATTTGGTCGTGTTCGACAGAAAAGATTTATTAATAGGTAATCTTTATGCTTTTTGACTCATAAATTACCTATAAGTTTCAGAAAAATACAAAACATTTCAATTATTATTTGACACATTAAACGCAATGTACAGATACGGGTAGGTATGGAAGGATCCAATAGAGTGTAAAGAAAGAGGTAGCTCACAACGTATGGAAAGACGGTGGACTAGTCCTTTTCTTTTTAACTTAAATATTTATATTCAATAGACGTACCAATACAAGTTTCTAATATCAAGAGCTATTCAACAAACGTACAAACAGATAGACAAGAGGAGTGCCCTTTGACCTCTTGACTACAAAATGAATAGCGTTCTTGAGAGGATAAAGGGAAACGCAAATAGCAAGTTGAATTTGTCTAGAACGTTTCTATCAAAAGTTATCGCACAGGCATACGGACGGAAATAACGTTATACATTAATTATATATTCAATTATACATATGTTCAGGCTTATTTCGTCACAGTAAGTGATAATTCCACCTATAACGTAGACTTCATGCTTAGTTATTAGCTGCAGAATAAAAGTTTTATTTTTACGTATTGAAAATGATCAATCGAAAAGTGGGTTTGAAGTATAAACTAATGATTTTCTGGATGTATCTACGTAAAAGAAACATAAACTTGTTCTTTTAAATGCTATTTAAAGAAATTGCCTGCATAAAAGAGTGCACTGAAATCGTAACTTTACAACTTTTATAGTTAACTGTTAATTCCATTATTCGTTTTAATTTAATATGTGACTAAGAATTTCACATGCTCAATTTACTTAAGTAATCAGTTCGTTACGAAATTTATTATTCTGTAATGTTCTTCTTCACATCATGGCAAGAAACAGCCAAATTTTATTAAGCAAAATGCCCCATTGTCAAAATCATTGTTGCTCTTATAAAAACGAAGCTTCTTTCATAATTTAAAGTCCGTATGACTTGAAAGTCGTTTCGCTTTCGAGATATTGTGTAGTTAGACAGAAAAATAGACAGGCAGACAGATAAAAATACAATTTTTATAATTACAATAGGCTTTGCTAAAGTTCAACTAAATTTAACATAGAATATTACAAAAAATATTAAATTTCTTCTACAACTATATTACTCAATAATTTTCGTGTAAAAATAGCCATTATAGAAAGTGGATTCGTTACCAAATGTTTTTAGACAGAAATATATATCTTGTATAACATAAGAGAGTATTTAGAGGGACAATTGGACTGACAGGATAACAAAGAATGCTTCACTAGATTTACGTAATTGGCTCTTTCCGTCTTTGTGATTGCAGGATTGTTGGAAACGAAATTTTCAAGGTAATTTACATTTTCGTTTTTAAACTACCAGAGGCCACATTTAATTTTAATTCAGTTATCTCATTTCATTGAAAAACTGGATCATAAATGAATATATATCATAACATAATTAATTATAAAGATTATTACAACTAAAGTTCCAAGATGTATGTGTCAGTTGTAAGGCTAACCAAAGTAAAATGGTAAAATAGTAAAAACTCATCGTTCATTATTTTAAAGAGAGTAACCTTTTCATAAACCACCGTTTTAAACAACTTTCTACAATATAATTGGTTTTTTTATTGACTCCATAGAACGATACACTTCAGGAGAATATAACTTGTGATTAATCCTAAAGGAGTACATGAAATATTTACTTTTGTATCACTTTAGTTATGGAAGGTAACATATGTTAAATGCTATAGTAAAATTTCATAATAAAGCCTCTTATTAGTGCTTCATAACAGTCCTGATATGCCTATTTCTAAACAGTTTAAAAAGGTCAGTGACCTGTTTATTAGCAATAAAGGACATGTTAGATTAAATTAAATATCTTATAGTTATTTTGACAAATAATTATGTTATTCTCACCATACTTGTTATCAACAAAGGATAAAATAATAAACTTAGAGAAATGAGGAAAATGCTCTTTTAAAAAGGAAGAAATACCTTTATATCGAAGAATTTTTTAATAGTTTTGTTCTTAAATTCCATTGTATCACAGTCTTTATGTCAGACTCTATTTTCTATCATCATATGATATCACTGGAACATCTTTACTAAGTCCCAGAGTATTCATTTGAGTACCTTCCAAAATACTTTATTCTTTATATTAAATTATATGGCAGAGACAAGAAGGTGGAATCTTAATATTGAATCAAAAAGACTTTTGTCATTCAGCATGATGTGTTACCATGTTTTTAAAATATAACTAACTATAAATTAAAACATAATAATAGGTTAAAGGGCCTCTTCCACAATTAAAATTAATTCCAATTACTTTGTATCCCTTACCAAAGCAATTATTATATGCGTGTCCAAGGTTTAAGGCTTAAATTTTTTCTGCTTAAAAAAAAAAAAACTGAAAATATGAGATAATCTTACCCTTTTGTTTCTATTATTAAATCTTTTCCATTTTAGAGCAAAGGATTCTGAGCTCCAGCTATAAGAACATCGGTCGAACACCTTCTGGAAAAACTCTAAGATCATGATAAATCTCCTGAAAAGTAGGGATTAAGCAATATTGAACTTAAACACATTCTGAAAAATATTCTAGTTGGCATATTTCGTCAGTTATGTAAACATGGCAATGGGGACTAACACACAATCAGTTTACAGGTACATGAGATTGAATTTGTTACCTACTAACTGTTATGATGAATATATATTATCTTATTTAATCTGTATTCTGAGAGGTAGTGGCCATTCTATTATACTTTTACACGAATAAGTGCAAATCGTAAAAACCAAGAAGAAATACCATAAAAAATCAATGAAGCATTTCTTTTAAAAACAGGAATTCGTTAACCACGGGGGGGGGGTATTTGATAGGTATCGCAATGTGAGGTTAATGAAATACTTGACTATAAGGTTAAATAACCAGTTATGTGTTTCGTTAGATATTACAACTTTTTATCTCAAATTAATCAACCCACAGCATCATTATAATAATATACAGGCTGTTTTTTTACAACCCCGCACGGCCTTGATATTTTCAGAACGATTACAGGTAAAGTTATTTATTACAAAATAAAGAACCAGATTAACAATGACTATTACTTGGCGGGGAAAGTATTGGTTCGTCGTGCTGACGTCAAGGACCTTGGGGTGGTTTTTACCCACGATTTAAGATCAACACACCATGTTAATGACATTTGTCTGAGGGCTTCAAGATCGCTGGGGCTGTTGAGTCGAACCTCCAGATTTATGACTGACTTGCGGACTTTGAAGGTGTTGTATTGTGCCAACGTCAGACCCATCCTTGAGTACTGTAGCGTGGTGTGGACACCCAACCAAGTGGGCCTTGTGAAGCAGATGGAGAACGTCCAAAACAGATTCCTGCGGCTTGTTGGGTGTCGATTGGGTTTTCCCTTTAGGCTTGTCCCCCTTAACGAAATAAAAGGGCTGCTGGGTCTTCACTCCCTTCAGTGCAGGAGGAACTCTCAGGATGCACTGTTCCTATACGGGGTCATTACAGGACTGGTAGATTGTCCAGCCATCCTTGGCCACATAGGATTACGCTGCTTCAGTGGAACTAGGTCTAGGGACTTATTCGAGAGAAGAAGTCTGAGCAGTAATTACGAATGCCACAGCACGATGAACAGAGTCCAAATCCTAGGAAATAAAATCGCTCCGCACTTGGACTTTTTTACGGCGACCAGAGGTTCATTCAGAAAGGACCTCAATAATGTTCTATGTGATGAATACATGGCTTTTTGACCTAACAGAAGTTAAAACATACACACACACAAACACACACACTCACTCACCCGTGAATCTGTGACCTGATACCTTACTATTGTGCTATTATTTTAGGATTATTTATTGGGGTTAATGTTAATATTTAAGTTGTTGTCTTATCTGATGTTTTCGCTTATATGTAATTATTGTTATGTTATATTATATATATTATAGTTATTGTTTATTATATTTTTTTATTTATATATTGTTATATTATTATGTTATTATTGTTGTTATTCTTATTGTTTGACATTCATTTGCTGTTAAATAAATTGTATAGTAACTGATTGGTTGTGACAAAACTTATAAGTTATTGAATATATTATTGGTCTAGCTTGAGCATTTTGTCAGAACCGGAGTTTTCTATTAAATCAGCGATCATTTTTGCGCATAGAGTTCAGATCAATATATATTAATATCAATGTATTTAATTTCTTATTGTAAATTGTAGCCTGGTAAGTTTTTATATTTATTATTTGTATGTGTAAGTTATTTAGATTAAGATATTGAAATTGTATAATGGATTTACCGTTGGAAGTGAAAAATAAAAATAAATAAATAAATAAAGTAATAAAATTTAAAACAATATTACTGCACATATAGTCTATACGTCTATAAATATTAAATAATGCACATCTTGTTCTATGCTTACGTTACAGCTTTTTCAGAACTCCTTGCAGACCACCCTTTTTTAGATGTGAAGAATTAATAGTTATCTTATAAACTATTTCATAAGCGCAGTATCCATTTACTACGTGTAATCTTTACAAATAGGCCAAGCCGAGAATATTAAATCAACTACATTTGGAATGTTTCGAATTTCTAAATTTGTTAAGGATTAAAAACTTTCAGGTCGGATTGGCCACATTGTACTGTACTAATAAATAATTTAGTTTGATTTAATACTCGACCTTTGTTCTAATTTAAGATTTATTTCTAAATCCTCGGTGGCTATCCCCCTTATATGAAAAAACTTATAGTTACTTCAAAAAGTAAATTTATAGCTGCAGTAATTATGTATCATATAAAACATTTTCTACGTTGGCTTCATTTTATATTTTCTTTTAATTCCACTCTCCATTCTTTTCCTAAGAGAAGTATTTATGTTTTTTTTAAGCACTATTTTGTGCTCTTACGTACCCCAAACTAGCTCTCTCTCTCTCTCTCCTTAATAAAGAGATTAATGTGTAAAATGTAATACTTTAATGCATATTCATTTTATTTTAATTTTATGTAAGAAGTATGAACATCCCTTATTTAATTAAAGACATTTATGTCATCAGTATGAAGTTAATTAATGTACTTGATCAGTTCCTAAGTCTTTACAACGCCAAGAAATCTAATTGAATGGAGTTGAACAAATGAGAACAGTAAATTTGAAAGAGTTAGTTGAGCTACTTCAATTCCTACAACAATTAAGCCATTGTGACGACCCAATGGCCGTTACCCAAAGCCTGACAAATTACTTCAATCCGGATAATTATTTCTTAAAGTCTTTTCTGTATAATAATTAGGTATATTTTACAACCATGGCTCTCTGTTCCTACAAAACAGTTATTTGTTTTGCTACTAAAAAGTTACTTGTTCAAATTATGACATTTTAATTGAATCAACACAAAAATGTCTGAACATTTTACCAACACGCATCGTTCTATATATTGGGAGCTCTAGATATCGGTATGTCATTGAAATAATTATTTATTTTCATCTACCTACAAATCACTATTAATTCGGTATCCTTCCATCAAATTGCCAAAATCCCAAAACATGATGCGATTCACAGCTTTGTTACTTTTAGTCTAAGCTCCAAGTGTGTGCCTGTTGATACTATAACTATCAACGATGTAACGTAAACAAATAGCCGTAAGATCTGACTATCTTAAATTATTATCATTCAAGTAATGTATATAAATTTCAGAAAATGTGGTCTGGTATTATTCAGTATACTGATTTTTCAATGTTAGCTTTCCTTGTTTTAATGGTGTCTGTTTTTAAAATTTTTACGAAACCAAGAACAAAATATGTGATTAACTTTAAATTTCTATATAGGGCTTTATTCATGACGTGTTCATCCTCGTAGTGTTTTTGCAATATTCCAAATACACAAGGTTAAATCTAAAATTAAGGCAGGAAGGTAAACATTTATCACTCTTTTATTGTAATACGTATATAATAACAGCACTGCACCATCACTTTGGAGTATGATATCAGAAAAATTGTATTTATCCTCGTACAAGCTTGCCTTAATTATTACAATTTTTAAAAAATTGATTTTTACCTCATCTCCCTAAATAAATATTTTGTATACCTTTGCCACTCATAAATATTGTTCTTATTGAAAGGTTTTACTCGTTAAAATGACGGCCGAGTATAAGTCTTCTTCCTTTCATTGGTTCTTCGTTTCCATATTCGGTATTATTCAATATTTTATATATGTTGAGTTTGCAGAGACAAGAGTAAAGGTTCTTTAGCCCTTGTTTCATCGTTTTCAATAGTACTCATCGCCTACATATATCACGAAGTATACAGGGTGGAAAAAAAAGTATGGAAACGCTTTCACTAATTTTGTATAGCTTTCACTTATACAAATTAAATTTTGTACATCACCACTTGTATTAAGAACCTAGTTTTTGAGGACCAGTGGGGACATTTTATCTTTTCATGGGGACGTCCCGTGAGGAGTCGGACGAAAATCTTAAATGTAAGCATAGGCCGAGTTTGGTATCAAATTAAAGGTCTAGTAAAGAGAAACTCATTACCGCAAACCGCACTTAAAAAGGTTGACCCTATCCAGAGTACGGGCCGTTTGAATTTCATAAGTAACGTTTGATTAATTATTATTTCTCCGCAATTTCACAGTCTCAAGTAAACTGTTCTGACTGAAAATGACACTTTATGGAACACAATTATCCAAAAGAATTAAATTAAAAATTATCTACGTATTACAAAAAATAACCATACCTTTTAAAATGAGGTGCTCAAACTGCTCTCCGAACACTTGTTGGCAATGAGCTAGTCTATTATAAAAAACCTACTGCAGTTCACATTTTGAAGCATCTCGGGTGTAATTCTTCTTGCTTCTTCTAATAAACGATTTGTCAGCTCCTCAATGTTGGCTGGTTTAGTTTTATACACATTATCTTTTAAGAAGCCCCACAAAAAGAAATCTAGTGGATTAAGATCTGGTGACCTAGCCGGCCACTCAACGGTACCCCCTGCGACCAATCCAACGGTTAGGAAACACTTCATCTAACAGATTGCGCACCCGCAAATAGTAATGGGGCGGTGCTCCATCTTGCTGAAACCATTACTGCATTAAAATTTGCCCCAAGAAGAGCACGCACTGCTGGCAAAATGTTATTTGTCAACATATTGAAATAAATTTCGCCTGTTAGATTTCCATCTATCACAAACGGTCCTACAATGTTATTGTTTATTATTCCAGCCCACATATTCACTTTCTGAGGCCTTTGTGTGTGGCCTTCTATCATCCAGTGTGGATTATGGTCGGCCCAGTAGTAACGGCAATTATGCCTATTAACTTGTCCATTAACAAAGAATGTAGCTTCATCTGAAAACAATATCGAACTTAAAAAATTTTGAATTTCGTCACACTTTCTCATCATTATTTCGCAAAATTCAGTCCCTTCGATCAAAATCATCCTCTGCAAGTTCTTGGGTTAGGGTTACTTTAAAAGGGTGATACTTGTTTTTGTGTAAAACATTCAACACCTGAGGTATGGCTCATATCAAGATCTTCTGCAGCCACTCTGGCCCAGGTGCTGGGATTTTCAACAAATGTTTGGAGTACATCCAAAGATTTTTGTCCATTTGTTGCCGATTTTAGGCCTGCCACTTCTTTCGCGATCTTTGACTGTTCTAGTTTTCTTTCAACTCTTTTTACTGTCTTAACACTATTGACTTACTAATTGGGGGTCTATCAAGAAAAGTGTCATTAAACAAATGCGCTGTTTCTTCATAGGGACGAACTAGATATCCATACCCACGCATCATAAGCAGCGTGATTCTCTCAAACTCACTAAGTGACATTGCTTTTAAAACTAGTAGAATAAAATGTAAACACTTAAGTAAAAAAATTTATAACTATCGCAGTACCTTCTAGTGAAGACTTTCAACTTTACCTTACGTGGACGAAATTATAACGTAGACTAAAAACCAAGCTGATATTAAAAATACAAAACTGTGGAGTTTTGCTGTGACAGTACTGTTTGTATTGCCTAAACCAGTTTATGTTTGCCTGAGATAAAAGGGCTGGAGGGACTGGACCTTGACCTCATGTTGATAAGGAGTTACGGTGGTGTGTTATTGAATACTCTCAGTTTCTTGAAGACAAGACAGGAAAACCCCTATTTACTGTTATCCAATAAATGTAGAGGCAAAAAAAAATAATTTTTTGTTGGAAATTGTTTTTCAAATTTACATAACCGAAATAAAACATACTAATGAAAGTAAATTAGTTACGTCACAAGACAAAATTACTACTTTTGTTTGTCATGAAATTCATACGGCCCGTACTCTGGATAGGGTCAACCTTTTTTAAGTGCGGTTTGCGGTAATGAGTTTCTCTTTACTAGACCTTTAATTTGATACCAAACTCGGCCTATGCTTACATTTAAGATTTTCGTCCGACTCCTCACGGGACGTCCCCCTGAAAAGATAAAATGTCCCCCCCACTGGTCTCAAAAACTAGGTTCTTAATACAAGTGGTGATGTACAAAATTTAATTTGTATAAGTGAAGCTATACAAAATTAGTGAAAGCGTTTCCATACTTTTTTTTCCACCCTGTATACTATATTTAGTTCTTTTATCTAAGGATCACTCACATGGGTATAACGAGATTCGTTTATGTATTTTTCATACATTACGTGTGTATTAGTTATTAAACCCCAAAGTTCTCTTTTGCTGTTTATTAGACTTTTAACTCGGTTGTTTTCTACGTGATTGTCTTTAAAGGAAACATATAAATTATTTATAATCTTACATAAAATAAATCTCATGAAAAGTAGTAATATTTTAATTTCAATACATGAAAACTAGTTGATGACTGAATAAATTTGTACGAAATATAACGAAGAAATATCGATCAATAACAAATAAAAGTAAAACCTGTCTAATCAAGTAAATTTATGCATGAAGCCAATCATTCAACTTTCTTCGGAGCCTTCCATTCCATATAATATCGATTTATATCCACTAGGCTAGCATATTAAAACTGAAAACAATTTATTTTTGTTTCGAAGCTGTAATAAAATGGTTTTGGACATTGCATACCATTTTTACTAATCGTTTCACTACTTACTAAATGACTATCTAAGAAACTTCTATATTTATTTCACGTATTTAAAATGTATTAAATAATTAATAAGAAAAATGTATTTTCTACAGTAAATATTACAGTATTTAGCAAGTTTTTGGTAAATAAAACTAATTAAAGTTACATTTATTAATTGCTTAAAAATTTCATAATTCATCACACATTAAATTTGACTTAATTAGATTCAATCAATCAAAAATTCATAGACACAGTACCATTATTTTCGAAGGATTTAAAACCCAAAAACAACACTGTTTGGTTAATTTTATGTTCCAATACCGCTCAGTAATATACTTTCTCTTCATTTTTAAAGTACACTTCAAATCTTAGTGTTCATTGAAAACTGTGTTTCAAGAGTATTTTGTTTTGCATTTTATATCTCGCAAATTAAACTTAATTAAAATTATTACCTATACATATAATTTGTACCCTCGTAACGTACGTTCCCATTAAAATAAAACATTTCTACGCGTTTAAACATTTATTTGTACAATAATGCTTAGTGCGAAGAAACAAAATATATATGCCTAAATAGAAAGTACGCCCTACCAGATGACGTATAAAAGGCTTTGCTGAAGTTTTAAGTAAACTTTTAAGCGATAATATGTTATACATCTGACACACACAAATGAAATAGTTACAACCGGTTTTGCATCAAACAGTAATGAACAATAATATAGATTAAGATGTTCCCGCGCGCACCTTGCATGGTGCATTGGGAAAATACATTGTGAAATTATGAAATTTTTTGAATAAAGATGGTTGTGAACTGTGAACTGTGACTTATTTATTAACATTACACCAAAGAAAAGTAATGCTTCTGGCGAATAAAGTCGTTTGGTTATGAATCTTTCTTTTGTCTGAGTGTTTATATAAATGAAGCTTGTACGAAATGGAGAATTTATATTTCGTAGCTATTAAATAGTTCACTTTCTGTGTTGTAAGAGAATCATTTTTAATAACATAATCGTTCTTCATTGAATATATATTTTGCAAGCTTATTTTAATGTTTTATATTATACACTGAATATATAATAAAATAAAAAAATCACACATCTTAATATAATTGTAATATATACCTAAGTAATTTCTGCTAGTCTATAGGCTGAGCTTTAGCGAAGCCTATTACTCGTGAGGCTGGATGAGTTTTAGATCTAACTGTCTGACAACCCTGACGAAACGAAAAGATGTATAGACTTCAAAATTTGCTAGAAGCTTCATTTATACATGAGGAAACCTGAGTTCTATGAAGGTGCATGTTTAACTGGGATTTGACTGTTAGTGAATATTTTTTTCATTGTTCTTATGAACATCTATGATGGAAACATTAAATTACTGGAAAAAAAATTGCGGACAAACTTTGTTCGCTATATTATGAGATATATAGTAGCAGTTTTATTAAAAGGATTAAATGAAAAAATATAATAGATTAGTTCTCATGTTAAACTTGGATGACAATATTTCATTTAAACGAATATTAGGTTTGTATTAGTATATTTTTTTTAATTATTTTTTAATATTGCTGTAAAACCTGAACAATTTGTGATTGTATGATACGGTAAGATATTTAAAGAAATATTTTATCTTTACAGTTTGTTAGCATTTAAATTAATTTACACATATACACAAGATCTTTAAAGATAAGATATCATACTTCTCTTAGATTTCTACATTAAAAATAGCCCCCAAACACTATGTTAAATCAACGTAATTTAACGACGTATATATATCATTAAAGTGGATTTTCTAGTTTTTTTCGTTTATATAATTAATATTTATATGACTGATAGTTGGGTTTAGGTATATCAAAATAGAAAACATTCAATATAGTACATCAAAATGCAGTTGAAAATGTTTAACTCCCTCCATAAACAACAATTAGGGTGGCTGACGATAAAGTTATTTCTTAAGAAATATTTTTCTATCTATTTAAATTAAAAAACCTTGTGGGCTTACACAGTACAAGTTGTTTCTCCGCGCAAATATTACATGTCAATGAATGTAGTTTGATGACAATGTTAAGAATAACGGTATTATACTCTTTGGTTAGTAAAATATGAAAGTAAATAGTAAAGCGTTGGTAAAAATCTAAATATATGTGACATAACTAAGACAGGATAAAAACGTAAAATAAAAATACAAAGAGTGTTGTGAATATAATTAAATTAAATTAATTTAATCATGAAAGATGAATTTCGTTTCTAATGTAGATCTAAACAAGCTGTGCGAGTTTTGTAGCTCTGGGAAACTGGCAGTTGTGAAGGTCACATGCTCTGATCAATGTTTGAATTATTTAACATCCCCCCAGCAACTAAAACTCCTCTCCTAAAGTAGTTATGGAAAATCTGCTACGGATATTTTTACGTTTCTAATTTGGGAGAGGTCGTCTCAACTTTATAACTAAAGTAAATATTTCAGTGTTTTTAAATATATACCGGGCAGATATAGAACACAAATCAAGAAAATCACTTATCTTTTCCTAGCTAGATAAGCAGAGAAGGGTATAACAACAATATAAATGTTTTTAACACCATTCCACCCATTCCTTATCTATCGATAAAACTGTATCTATACTATATGTATCTTAATTATAATATTGTAATCTAATTTTGTAGCTATTGTATAATATAATAAACTACTGTATGGCATCTAATTAAAGCAGACTACAAAAACTTACCTTAAAATTAATTATAATTAGCAGTACATTCTTTGACGTGCGGGGTAAGACAGTGAGAGTAAGGAATTTAGATAACATGTAATGCTCTAAACATAATGGAATATATACATTGATAGTAGTGTTCATCATTAATGTCCAGTAAGCAATTTTAAGTAATGTCTGGAATGTGTGTTTGGTATTAAGATTTTTTCAAATGTGTAGTATACTCGACTATACATAAAATAGTAAAATAATTACTACTGATTTACTCATGGTTTCAAATGGCTGCGTAGGATTTATTTATTATAATGTATATATTGCAGAACCTGGCAGGTCTGGATCTGAGTTAGTCTTGACAGATCAAGTTCTTCTTTTGAGTTTATTGAAGTTATTCATTAACCAAAAACTATGAATGTTTTAAGTAATGTTTTTGGATTGCTCCAATTATCAGATTTAAAGAGCTATGAAATTATTCCTACGGCCTTGGACACGATCATTTATCATATTACGAAGAACATGCACATATACCCTATAAACGCAAAGTATATATACTTTAGTTGTAAGATTTCACTGGAAGTACACTTTTGAGATCAACGCTCTGTATGTACATTTCATGATCAATGAGCAAGGCAACCTCTACTAGGGTACCGGGCATAACAGTACCGGAAAAGATTCCAAGGACTGTAAGTAGACACTTTTTTATTGTATCAAGGAGGCAAATTCTGCTATGCTATATGAAAAATAATTTGATCTACAAATGCATCATCAAACGCTAAACCTGAAATAAGAGCCCATGGCCGCTTTGTTTAACTTTTGACATTGAACTGTGATATCTACTGAAATCTATATTTCAAGTATTACTGATATTTTCACGTTAAATCTTAAGTGCCTTAAAGATTTGTGCTATTATTATGACAAAGATTAAGAGATTGAAATATCTTTCAATAACCAATACTTATTTTCAGGAATGTTCATTATGCTCATTAAAACATGTATATGATATGCATGTTATTCAAAGGACAAAGCCATGGGTAACTGCTAAATATATATATATATATATATATATATATATATATATATATATATATATATATATATATATATATATATATATATATTTATTTATTTATTTTGGGGTCCTACAAGGTGAAATTGTACTTAACTACCAACCAGGTTAACACTTATTTTTATTACCACTTATAATTAAAATATATGGATAGCTATTGCGGCGAGTGCCGCTACAGTTTTGAATTTGGCGCGCGTTATCCGTCTGTTGCCGCGAACGCTATAGCCAGCTGCGCCGACCTCTAGCCTTTAGCTCAAACAATAGGAGCCTCCTACCATCCGGAATTCTTCCGGACAGGTTCTGGTAGGATGGTTTCCTGCTAGGTTTTCAGGCTGTGTCCGGAGGTTGTGCACACAGACAGTCGTTTGTGCAGCTTTCGAGCAGGGTGGAACCGGGAGAAGTTTGCGTGGGTGGTCTAGATTTTAGTAGTATTTTGTTAGGGAACCTTTCGGAACTATACCCAAATTATTAGTATTTATTTAGTCATCAAAGCTGGTTAGGTTTTGGAATAGACGGAATCTAGTGGCGGATCCACGGATTATTCCTCTGGAAGGTCCCCCCCTTCCAGGTCGCGCGACGACACGAGGTCGCAAATATTGGTAGCGCGAGCCGTCCGCCTCGGATTCCCAAACACCATTCCTAACCAGCATTAATTTAAATTTCACGCTTTCCTTCCATTTTTTTTTAGTTTTCGAATAGCAGTGGTAATTTTCTCAAAACAATGGCGTAAATCACCCCAGGGCAGCGACCGACGCACGAGGGAAGCAGCGACCTTCACCAACAGAATCAGATAACTAAAATTAGTTCTAGTCATTTAAAATAAGCTTAAAGTATAAACCGTTATTACTTTTAATTAATTTAAACATTTATTTTATTGTTCACAGTTTAACTTTAATAATAAAATTTCATAGTTCAACCTTAAATAATTTAATACTTTTTTTGCCCTTTTTATAAAGTATTTCTTAAATATAAATAAATTCTTAAATCGTATTTTTTTTTAATAACTCTAATAACAGTAAAGTCTCATTTAAGCTTTAACTAAGGCAGAGTTACGACTTGTTTAACCAAGTTCTATAGTTTTCTTTTATACTAGTAACCTGAAGTACACTTTGTATTAGACTGTAACACCATTTTTTTTTCACTAATTATAGGTGTTATGCAGTATTTTTCTTTGTTGACTTTAATTTACATAACTGTCCATTTATTATTTATTTACAGCCACAATTCCTTTTTCAAGTTTTTCATAAGGCTTAAGTCGTTTAAAATTTATTATCACGGAGTTCGTAATTTCCGTCTGTCTGTCTGTTTCAAACAAGAATTTCTCGTTTCGTTTTAAGACAGTTTTAAAATTTAAATTTGACATTTTTCCTTGTAATTATACTTATAGTTCTAAGCTCGCAATTGTTATAATTATTTTACTTCATATTTTTTATCCGAATTAGATCTTCTTATTTTTGGAACTGCAGTAATATTTTTCGACACAAGTTTAGTCAGTTTGCCGTGCAAGCACGTAATTGCGTAAGCAGAGTTCCTCAGATCCGGTTTTTGTATCACTCCGTAGATAAACGAAGTCTAATTATTTTAATCTACATTATAGATTTTACTACTACAGTTAAGTACGAATATCTTATAATTTCCGGTCAATGTTTTAAGGTACTACACGTTAAGTTATCTTTGTAAGTAAACGGTAATTTGTTTTCGTTTTCACTTAATTAAATTGTAAACCGAATGATTTTCTTTAAATTATTTTACGACTTAGTCTTATATACGTTTAGATGTTGGGTTATATTAGTTAGTGTTAAACTCATAATAATAACTGGTGCTTTTGTTTTGTGTAAATTACAGCTTGCGACGATCATTTGTAACTAAACCTTGAGTTACGAATACAGGTAAGGTAGTTGGTGACTTTTGTTATTTTTGTTTATAGCCAATATTTTACCTTCCGTAGAATCTTAACCTTTGTGTTCTAAATTTCACTTCGCTTGGAAATATGTTTAATGTTGGATACGAGCGTTTGTTTCAGGTACTTTAACAGTTGTTACAATAATTATAAGTCTAACAATGCTATGTGAATATAACTTTTATTTATTCAAAAGAGATATACAAGCTAATTTACAAGGTAATTTTATAAAAATTAAACTACTTAAACTTTTTAACATCAATATAAAACTAATTTATAATTTATTAAAGTAACTACCTGATTTTTTTTCCTCCCCAGTAGGTGTTGGTTTGCTGTATTTTTCTCAAAGCTAGGTCAGCCCAAGTTGTTTGAAATAATTGTTTTTTTACTGTTATTGTTTTTCAGACTCCTCTAGTCTTATAATTACAAAAGTAAAACATATTGGTACCAGTTTCCCTTGTATAGCTTATTGTGTTCTTATTTTCTCTCTCTTTAAATATGTATACACCAGACAATATCCCCAAAAACTGTAGCGTGGATTAAAGAGTTAAAAGCAACTCAGGCCCGGGATCAATGCTCTCTATTGGGCATCACACCAGCAGGTACACTTGAGGGAATGAGAGTTCAGCTTCGTGCTTATATTAAAGAAAAAATATAAATTAGGTGAAATCGACTCAGACGAAAATATTAATGAGTCCAAATTATAAACTACAGCAGCCTCGACTGATGTTACACCAACAGTCACACAACAATCTGAGGCCAGTCCAACATAACATACACACCTTCACAAACAATAATAGATCCGAATATACAAAATTTGATAGTGGCTATGCAACAACTTACACAAACAACAGTTGAACGCACTACAGAAGTAGTGTCTTCACAGATTGCCCGAGTTATTCTCAAGCCATAATAGAGATAGTGATGCGACATTTCCTTCTGTTGTTCGCGAAATGATTAGAGCCCTGCCTATGACTTCAGGTTCGTCCCTCCAGACCTCGTACAATTTGTAATTAAAGCTACAGAAATATTCAACTTGAACCTTGTAAGTGACAAACTATTTATTACGAATACTATTCCGCGGACTGAGGGTAGACTTCGTGGTATAATGGTTAAATGCTATCACGTCTAAATCTTAGTTGGCTCTCACTGGTCCAGACAATACGTACTTCACTCTTAACTGATAGAACACTGAGGGAAGCTCAGAATCAGTTTTTGTACCGCCAGCAAAACTAACTCAGAGTCCTTAGCTGACTATGTACACAACATTAGTGCCATGTTTACATTTTTAAACCCTACAGTAGATAATGCAGTTGTCTTTACTACTATTATGGCAGGTCTCAATCCCTCCACTAGAGCCTGCTTATCAGGACTTATAACACCACACTGCATTAATGATCTTTTAAAATTGGCCCCCACGGTAGATGACCTACGTCTTACATATTATGACACTCCACAAACCAACGTACCCCCACGTACATCCCTTCATAGTTCCGTACCATATAATCAAAGTTTTTCAACAGAACAACAGATTGTTTTACAACCGAAGTATTGGCCACTCCAACCATACTAACGGTCAACACCACTACCAAAATTACCGGTCACATAACTTTAATCGATATAAACCTCAAAATAGTCATAATGGCGGTCATTCACACTTGGAATCAGGAAATAAACCATTCAGGCCAATATAGTACACCAAAAAACAAACACAAGTCAGCGTAACTACCCCAAAAACCAAGAAATTTGTTAGGTCAGCACATGTATCCCATATTAAAAGGTGCATTCTCCCAACTCACGACAATGATCTGCCACTGGATTTTTCCTCTATTCCGAAAAAGCCATTGTGTGATATTAGGTTTTAATTTGAGTTTATTTTCATTCTTCTTTCATTTTACACCTTACAAATAACATTTCCTTTTCTTTTTCTACTCTTCTTTGGGACCCTGCATTGGTGGCTCTGCTGACACTGAGGTGGATTTGGCTAAGGAGTTCACCTGCGTGTGCTCTCCTCTTGCTACCTGGTGTTGGGTTTGGCAATTCTGATGTTTGGTCCAAACTGTCTACTATACACTTACACGGGGATGGGTGGTTATGAGATCTGCCGTTTAGACTTTGTTTGTTTGAAGTATTTACAGCTTCCATGATTTAGCATTTATTTATATATTTTTTTTCTGTAATCAATATTGGGAGCAGCGACAGTCTCATTGCCTCCTATGCGCAACCCCAAACACACTTCATTAACACATCTTTAACTATCTCTATCCTATTAACTAATTATTTTTTTTTTTGTTAAGTTATAACTTAAGGCATTTAGGGATAGGAGAATAATTTGTATCGATAAATGCTTTAGAAACCGACATTTTTTAGCATTTCCCTTATAGTCGACTTTTCAACAAAGTTTTCTCCTATATACAACTAGGCTAAAGCTATAGCGAAGCACTCACGCCAGTTTAGTCAAACCTTATTTATTGCTATAAATGTTTATCTCTGTGTAATTTAGTGTTCGTGTATGGTTTTTCGTGATAGATATTACTTTGTATTTTCGAGCATGCGTGTTATGACCTTATAATGGTCAGTTATATGTATATTTATTTGTATGTGTTAGTTATACAGAGTGGTTATCCTATCCACATATTAATGGTTATTACCAATCATATCCTGGCCTACTAACTCTGAGCCAACAGGAGTTTTTTTTTCTCTTGAGTTATTGTTTGTTGGCCCATTCCTTTCTCGATCTGAAACACTCCATTTAGGGTATACTACTCGCCATATGTCACCAAACAATCTGAAAAACTAATAGGGTAGATAAGTTTAAAGAACTTGTTAGCAGACCAATTCTCCTCTTTCCTTGCCTCTTATGACTGTAGTCACTAGGAGACCTCATCATTTAGATTTGGATTTATTTCTCCAATGGCCATTTTCATCTTTTCACCACCTTTCCTGTATTTCAAATTTTGAAAGAATATGAACAAAACAGTTAATTGTATATGTTCTTCCAGAGAGGTCATGGGGACCTTTCACTCCCTCTCATTCTGCGTCCGGTAGATTGGCTTGTTGGTAGCAGGCTTGTCTCCCGCAGCGGGAGGGGGGGAGGGAAGTAAGGGGAACAGGACTAGGATTATGGCCAGCTACGATGGAAGAAATATTCTATGAGTTTACACAAGAATAAAATTTCCTTAACTTCTCCTTTCCTACTTGGCCTATTTTTTGGAGGGAAATCTGAGTCTGATGATGGGGCTGAATGAAGGTCGTGATTCTCAGTCAAACACGGTTTCCAGAGTCCTGATTCCTTTTACCTGGACTATCTTTCTATAATTTATTTAAACTTTTTAAAGAAGTCCAACCTTAACCTTGGAAGAGTTAGAAGTATTTAGCAGGTATGTGACATATTGGTGATAGATAGATCTTAGTTGCTTTCCACTTATGGATTGAAGTTGTCTGTGGTTGAGGACGGAGCTGTTCAGCGAGAATGGGCGCGGTTTCTGCACCGCCTTTCTGCATGGTAGTGTTATTTGAATATTTTAGTAAACTCTGCGTTCTAGTTTAAGATTTTTGGCTCAATTTAACTTTAACTGGTTCACTTCCAAATAACTTTCCTCTCACCCTTTCTACCACTCTTAATGGCTAAGCCTTCGAACTCCTCGGAGAAGGAGGGGAGGATGCGGCGAGTGCCGCTACAGTTTTGAATTTGGCGCGCGTTATCCGTCTGTTGCCGCGAACGCTATAGCCAGCTGCGCCGACCTCTAGCCTTTAGCTCAAACAATAGGAGCCTCCTACCATCCGGAATTCTTCCGGACAGGTTCTGGTAGGATGGTTTCCTGCTAGGTTTTCAGGCTGTGTCCGGAGGTTGTGCACACAGACAGTCGTTGTGCAGCTTTCGAGCAGGGTGGACCGGGAGAAGTTTGCGTGGGTGGTCTAGATTTTAGTAGTATTTTGTTAGGGAAACCTTTCGGAACTATACCCAAATTATTAGTATTTATTTAGTCATCAAAGCTGGTTAGGTTTTGGAATAGACGGAATCTAGTGGCGGATCCACGGATTATTCCTCTGGAAGGTCCCCCCCCGGTCGCGACGACACGAGGTCGCACTATTACTAGATACTTGAATATGGAGTAGATCACCGTTTTGGCTGTACTTATGAAATAAATTGATAAATATTACTGCATTACATAGGTACAAAAAAATGTAATGTTTGGATTCGGTTATCTTATTCGGTGATAAAATTTATATAAAACATATTTTGTGCAACAGCCATTATCAGTCATTTATTAGCCAACCTTAAGCATGAACATTTGGGTCTAATTTTAACTAAATAACAACTTCTGATTGCTAAGAGTATTATCTTAACTGACTGTGTAAATATTGCCTTAACATAACAATATTGCCACTTAATACATTACGGATTAAATTGAAGCTAGTCCCTTGCTATTTATAGCATTCTTATTTATTTAATATTTAGATATTAATTTATGATCGTACTATGCCAGTCATTCAGTTTAAAATCAAAGAATTTATGTTCGTATGTATAACACCCGTTTGTTATTAACTGGTTGAGTATAAGCCAATTAAAAAGCAAAGTTAGGGAAGTTTATAGAAAATTATATTTCTTCAACAAGGGAGGTGCAATAACGAAGAAAGGGAGGTGGAAGGTCGTGCGAAGGGAGAGGTGTCCTGAGAGAGTTATCAGCAGATTATTGCACACTAATGAGCCCTTTTGCTGCTCCTAATGAAGCCTTAGAGGTATAATATTTGTTTACTTCACTTTGAATAATTATTTTAAAAAGAAATTTAGTGGTTTTGTTCTTTTATTTAATTATATTTGTAGTAACAACGTATATGTAAATGATTAATAATAAAATATTTTTAAACAGATAAATATATATATATATATAATGTAGTTTTGTTGTTAACTCCAATTATAGGGTTATATATATATATATATATATAATATATATATATATATATATATATATATATATATATATATATATCAATTAATGTAATGAAAAGTAACAAGAACCCTTTTATTGACATACACGTGTTTCGGTTTTTAACCATCATCAGTGTACATTAACCTATAAATAAATAAATAATAAACAATTAATATAATAATGTGGACCTTTTAAACATATGTTAAATTTTTACGACACATTTTTAATGTTTGAATAGTAATCTGTATTAAATATTTTAATTTTTTCAAAAATTGGATTTTTATTTGTTCATATTACTATTTAAAATGTTATGAGGATCATTATTGTAATTTAGATAGATGTGTAATTCTTATATCGTGTTTAATTTCTCTCTTTTCCTTTCGATATCTAGAATTTCCATGTTCTTTTCAATATTTGTGTAGTTATTGTCAGTTTCCGAATAGTGTCCAGCAAACTTTTATTTCATTGTAGAAATTTTATTTGTTTGAAGCTTGTATGTGTTCTTTAAACCTTTTATTAAAGTTTCTACCAGTTTTCCCAATGTAATAGCTTTCACAGTCAATACAGTTAATTTTATATACTCCATATTGTTTGCATAATTCTTGTTTGTCATCATTTTGGTTCACTTTGTTTTCAATAAGTTTAAATGTATTATTTATTGTTTTGTCAAAATTTCGAATTTTGAAAGGTTTTTTGAACAGCTTTGTTTAATTTAGTATTGGGTGGTACACATATATATTTCTGAATTTCTGTAGTACTAGGATTAGGTAGTATTGTGTTCGTTTTATAGATTTTTCTTGTTTTCTTATTAATTATTTTGTCCACAATTTAGGGTTGGCATCCATTTTTGACAGCTAGGTATTTTATTATTTTAATTTATTTACTTTTATTCTCATCACTCATTGGTATATTTAACATTCTGTTTACCATTGAATGAAATGCTGCTAATTTGTATTTCCAATGATGGTTAGAGTATGATGGTATTAGAAGATCTGTTTGGGTTGTTTTTCTATAAATTTCAAATGAGTGATTTCCATTAAGAATAGAAATGTTTATATCAAGAAAGTTAATTATGACTTTTTGGATTTCTATAGAAAACTTAATTGTTGGTGATATAGAATTGAGGAATGTGTATGTTCCAAAAACTAATTTATTTACTAAAATTATCTAAGATTTTTACTTCTAAAGTGGAAAGTTTAGAAATTAAGGAAGTGAAGAAACTGGATAAAGGTGGTTATGTTAATCGAATACGGTAATTAAAAATACTGTACAGAACAATGGCACATAGTTTGAATTAGGTAGTTTTCTTAGTAGTTTTAACATGGTGTTATCAGCTTACAGACACAAAATGTATGGAGTAATACAATTCCTTCTTTTATGATAAAAAATTACTTGGCACATTATTAATGGCAGTTTGAATTTATATTTTATCTTTTCAAACTGTGTCATTATTACAACTAAAATTAAAATCCCAAAAGTATATTAATATTGAAATAATATCATAGAAGTAAATATTTTATTATTTACTGACAAAGACTAGTTTATGAAATAGCTTCGTCATCTCAAACAAGTACGCTATAAGGAAATTATTAATTAATTCTTTGTATTCTGTATAATAAAACCATTTATAATATGCTTTTCCGTATTAATCATACTATTCTATGGACGTATGAATAGTAGATTATGAAAGATACACAAATAATCTTACTAAAACATTAAATATGTACTGTTGTTTAGGAATTTGGTAATGCCAAAAAATTTATTATACTTAATAGTCTTAGATTTAACTAGTCTCTAGCGCTATTAGCTTTTTTATGTAACACCCATCCGTAAGATAAAAGTTATTAGTGGTATTACGGATACTGTGATCCTATAACATACTGCCATTATACGTTACAATGGTTAGAATTTCAGTATGTGTTCAAACCTCTGTACTATGCCTATATATTTGCTCATAGGCGTAACCTTCCTTACTATATCTGCCAGATAACAGTTATCGAACACTTAATTATAGACTTGTATAAATTAGAAAAAAACACACCAAAATATTTAATTGTAAGTGATGGGAGTTAAGCTTAAACCAATAATTCATAGTAGATGATAAAATATAAAAAAGTATTTGATTTAATGTAAGATAAGCTGTAGTGGGTGCAGAGGTTTTGGGAGGATCTATAATCAGGTAATTATCCGTTAACATAAATTCATAGGCTGGTATATAGCGCACGATGGGAGGGGAATGTGATTGGATGTAAGGTGGTTTGCGGTAGGAGGCAGGGGGCTCGATGAGAGTAATAAGCGGGCAGATATCCATTACCGAGTTGAGAGTTCTGCGTGTAGCATATATTGGTCGGATAGCAAGAAGAGCAAAATGGGAGAGGAATGTGATTGGATGTAAGGTGGTTTGCAGTGGTTGGTAGGGAGGACCTGTGAGATATTTACATGCAGACGATTATTCGTTACCAACAAACTGGCGGTAAGTTTTACCTCTGCTCCCAGGCCATTTTTGAATGTTTTATACCAGCACTGTAGAAATGTTCTTAACAATAATTTTATAAACTTGCACGAGTTATATGTCATGTTTTCAAGGGAATATACCTATATTGATGGTATAAAAATATGCATGTATAATTGAAAAAATAATGTTATAAATGTTTTTTATTTTTAAAGTTTTTAATCTTTGAAAAGTTATGAAACTGCACATGCTTAAGTTTAAATATAATAAATATTGGAATCTAAAAAAGCCTATTTATTCTTTATTATTTTTAGTTTCCAAAATATATTTAATTGCATTTAGGTTCTTTTGACTAAAAATTAATTAAAAAATTTCATAAATAATCAAATTTTATAATAAATAGGCCTACTTTCATGACATACCAACATCAAAAATTATATGAACTTTAAAATAAGTAATAAATAATCATTTTTAATATTCCTTAAATTTTTTAACTGATGGGACGTAAATGGTGATAATATACAGTGATTATATAAAACATATTTGAAACTGTAATAGCTCATTTTGTCTTCATTATATTTTGTTTCAGAAAATATAGAGCTTAATACTATCAAGGTTATCTTGTAGAAAACTTAAAAAAATACATTGTGAAAAAAAGTAAACGAAGTCGAAGCTTGGTTATTATTCAGACGATAATTTAAAAAGTTTGCAAAAATAGTTCGCGCACTAAATATTTTCAAAATAAACAAACATTTAGAGAACTTGTTGGCTTTTTTTGGGTTTTGGAGAGTATAAAGGAAAATCTGAGTGTTACTGTGTAGTCCTAGATTGTCTAAGAATGACAAGTCAATAAGTCGTCTACTGTTAGACGATCTGTCAGCAAAATGTCGGGACATTATTTAAATGTGTACCTAAACCCACAAAAAAGCCATAAACCAACTTTTTAAACCATACCCGTGATATACAACTAATAGTCTAGATTTACCTAAAGTTGCTAGTTACAACATATATCATATAAAGCTATGAAATTACTAACAAAAGCTATACATATTGTGTAGGTAATTAAAATAAGCTGTATCCCAAAATAAAAACTTTGTGTGAATAAATCAAACCAACAAAAACAGACTACATTAAAAATGACTGAATACAGACGTTCAGAGTTCAGCTTATACCATACACTCGTGTGATACGATAGAAAGTACAACGAGAGGGGAATATGATCGAATGTAAGTTAGGTTGTGGGGAGTGCAATGACGGTATACCGTGAGTTATCAACAGACGATTATCTTTTAAGAAGGTCAGAGTTCGGCGTATATAATTAACTCGTGGGATAAAACAACAATGGGGAAGGAATGTAATTGAATCTAAGATAATGTAGTGAGCGACAGGGTAACTTACGAGAGTTAAAAACAGGCGGTTATCAGTTAACTAAGTCATAGTTCGGAGTATAGCATGAACTCGTGGGAGATAATACACGGTACGACGAGAAGGAATGCGATTGAATATATGGCGGGTTGTGGTGAGTGGCACAGTTACTTGGTGAGAGTTATCCGCAGGCTATTATCCGTTAACGAACTCAGGAGTACACATACAACATAAACTCGTGAGATCACAAAGGGAGAGGAATGTGATTGAATGTAATCTGAGTTAAGGTGAGGCGGCAGGGGGTCCGGGGAGAGTTATCAGCAAAAGATTACACGTTAACGAGCTCAGAGCATCTCACGATAAGCCGGCCCATTTTTACTGAATCACTATATACAGTTTTGTGTCGGAGGCGCTATAAATAATTTGAATTCTTTACAAATTTTATAAATCCACGTATCTTTTGTTTACTGTCCATCATTGAAACTGTGTACCTAATGAATGAACTAAATAATTCAGTTAATAGTAAGGGTTTACCACTAAAATACAATGTGCAGATATGTAAACATAGGATTATCGTTGCGTTTAATTTAAGAAATGAAAAGAAATATAAAAAAGGTTGTAAACTTTTTCATAACTTACTTACTAGCCAATGCCCGAGTTTGCCATACTTGGCAAGTTAGCCTGCGGCACGCTCACCAGTACAAGTTTGCTGTCTCCTTTAGCCGTCATCTTCCGTCGATTAATTGGCTGGGAGAGCAGGACACAGGTAGACTTAGGTGTCCTGTTATATAGTCGCACAGAGAGCATGGTTTGTTAGGATATACTCCAATGCTATACAGTAAATAGGAGTTGAGGTACTTGTTCCGCGTGGTGGTTCTGAACACTGCAACAACTTAGGTGGCTCTTTGGTGAAACTTTTAAATGTTACACAAAATATGTTTCACAAGCCAATTATTATGTTTATTTTGATATACATTACAGAACAGAACGATTATCTAGTTTTTTGGAAACTATTTCCGCACATACATGTTTAGTAATACTTTTATTACCGGAGGTACTCGTGTTACGTTGAAAATAAATATTCAGCATATCGGCAATATGAGTAAACATGAACATAATGAGACTTCTTCCCTACACAACATTAAAATTTGAAGCCATTCACAATTTCATTTTATATTAAGGAGTTTTATATAACTTTTATAATTCTTTTGGCTCTAAAACATTTTATAAATTATCATCGCAAAATTTATATTTTATCTTGAATTAATAACCACTGTATTTTCTAACAGTTTCCTATATTTTTCTGAAAACCGACTATCTATAGGCTATTAAAAACTATAGAAACCATAGAAGAACTATTGTTTTGTTTTCAAATCTTCCCTATTTCCTAGTAAGATGAAGTTTTAAACGCACATGCAAAATTATTTTCACGAAGATTAAACACCTATAGAGATTAAATAGGGCTGAAACACATATGAAACCGTATATTTTTATCAATTTCCTAATGCCCTATACGGATGTACATTTAAATACATTTGACTATTTTTAAAAAATATACACTTTTTCATGGTTATTTAAACCAATATAGTGGCTGACATAGAGCTGCCTCCGCTATTAGAAATATATACTTTATCTTTCTGCTCTCTTTATAATGTGAAATTTTACATACATTTGTATAAAACGCTCAAAAAATTTACATAGTAATGACCAGAAATATTCGTTCTTTCAACAAAGTAGACTTTTTAAACCAACGAATTTATATACTTTATTGATCCGGACAAAAAGGCACACGCTACTACTATTCTGGAAATACCGCAGACCTGAAGTAAATGTCAATAGCTGAAATTAGGAGTTTTCTCCCAATAAAACTATCCAGAAATATGCATTGATAAATGTTTTTGGTTGGGGCATCAAGTCAAACTCTAATATTTTACCTCAACAGTTTTAGACGGAATTCAATTGCAATGACACTTTGTAAATACAAGAAGGCGCTTTTTGACCAAACAGAGTATATATTTCAGATATCATAGGCATACATATTCTTGATCGGGCAAACAATGCAAACGATAATAGGGCATCAGGAAAATAAACATTTTCAACTAAATTAGGTTTCTTAAACCACGTATTTTTTTCTATTGTAATTCCTTGCAAAGCAATAAAATGGTAAATAATAATCCAGTGTAAATCTGCAACTTGAACTGAAAATACCTTTCCTTATATACTATGATAAACTCCTTTAATTTGCTCCAGTTTCTATGTGGTTAAGATAGGAATCTTAACCAAATAGAAACTGTAGGATTGGTGGTTTGTAAATATTTATTTAGGTTTATAGCTACTGTTTAAAGCCTATATTGACACAAAGTGGAATTGTATTACAATATCACAATGGGTCTCATTAAAGTAATGAATGTGGTAAACATTAACACTCATTGAATTAACTTGCTCTCTGGCTAATGATCCTGCGTCATGGGACAATTTTCATTAGTGGTTAATAACAGTAATTTGTCTTTATACTAATGAATTTTATTTACAGTTATGAATTTTATTGAAATGAAAATGTGTACAAAAAATCACTGTCTGAATATTTGGGTTGGAATTTCAAGGAGCTTGGAACATTTTATTTTTTACCTCTTTTTCAATCATATTTGTCCGCATGATAAATTGATAAAAAACTGACAATTTTAGCTTTAATTATTTATGTGGATTTACTTTTACATAGACAACACTGAGTTTCACAATGATGCATGTTACTCCATGGGATTTGGGTAAGCGTTACCAAATATTTTTAAGTTGGTTTTATAGGTCAGTAGCCAAATTAATTTTATAATGAAAGTGCTTGCATTTCAACGAAACGTGTTACCTAATACATAGTGAACCACCCTGCACCATGCTTTACGGAAAGATGTGCTAAGGGATTTCATATAGAGGTTTAATTTGATGTTAATTTTGGAACGTTTAACATATTGAAGTGTCGATATATATTTTTTTATTCATTAAAATACTTGTTTTAAATTTTTTTACGAACTGAATTACTATTTTTAAAGCTCATGAACTTTTTCTGGACACTTTCCATATTAAAAAAGAAAAATCGAAAAGAACATTTAATCTTCTGTTATATAAATATAGTTAAAAAAGTAATGAGAGACAAAAATATTGATGAAATGAAGAGAACTGGTCGCTTTAAACATTATTCCACAAGAAATGAAAGATTGTTGGCATCATGTGCTTATTTAAAATACACATGTTATGAGACATATCAAACCTCCTCTATTGGTAATAATTAAAACTCCATTTTAAATTTGTATTAACACATTTAGCGCCAGGGCATATGACACAATCAATTTAGCATGGGCCATTAGGTTTTTCCATATATTAACGGTCAGGGCCATGTGTATCAAAAATGATACATGCCCCATGTTACCAAGTGGGCCGCGTGTATCATTTCTGATACATACGTCAGTTTCTAGTTTGAGCTATCAAAACTGAGCTCTTCTACAATGCTTTTAACACTATAGACTGAATCTCATGGCCCAGGCCTACCACAGAACCCGGCCAGTTCCGGCCCAGGACGTCAGATTACTGTTTAGATCGCAGGTTTCTAATGAAGTACATACACTCTATTTCTAAACGTGTTTTATTATACAAATGTCTATATACGACTGGTAAAATATAAAATGGGTACCTATAAAATAAAAAGATCATTAGTTGAGCTGCTAAAATAAAAACTGTAAGTTTTCGTGAATTAGAAAACTAGTGTTTGTTGTTGAAACACGTACGGCACATGTAGGGATTTCCTTCGCAAGTGTCACATACCGTGTAAACTTGTTTCACTGTCTTTTTTTCACCCAGGTTTTCAGCTTTCCCACTTTTGCCACATTCTTGATAAAAAATTTTGCATCGACCTCTTTTTTCCTTTGGTGGATCACCTTGGATGTTTTCAATCAAGTGGTGCACTGCTCTTGACCTTCTAGGTGTAACAGGTACAGTGCCATCTAGCAGAAGAGAGGTTATTATTTTTTCTCTGAAGATCTTAATTGGCATTCATTCTTTGCCAGAGTTCAAATTGTATAGGAAGTGACTGTTGACAAGAACCATGCCCCAAATAACTTCAATTACCAGTTTTCTGTATCATGTGGTACATCTTCTGAGAGCTTTGCCATAGGTGGCCATTTGGTCGCTCATGTCGATGGAGAATTTTCCACTGTTGTAAAAGACAACATCTTTAGGTGTTTTTACAACTCGGTTAGTTTTGGTTGTAATCTGCACTGTCTCATGCACAGTGCACAGTCGAGAGTAAACAAACCTCACGTTTGTCTCTCCATTTCAGGAATGTGACCCCTTCTCCTGTTTCTTTGGTTAAGATTTCTCCCTTTTTCAAAGGTGTTGTTGTGTCTGGTGGGAGGTATTTTCTATTGATACGCATTGTCCCGAATGATCTAACAGACCAAGTGCTAGGGGCACACTTGTGTACCAGTTGTCAGTTATCAGTACTCGGCCTTCCCCAAGAAGCCCACCAGGTGCTACAGACTGTCCTTTGTCGATCAAGCCACCTAAAATTTTGTATACAACATTTTCAGTAGCGCTCCAATCGGGAGAGAGATCTTGTCCTACATACACGGAGAAGTTCCACGTATAACCCTTACTAGCACAAACTTTGTACATCTTTATACCATAACGGTGGCGTTTTCGTGGGTTATACTGACGAAAGACTAACCTTCCCCTCCATTGGATCATACTTTCATGGATGCATATAGTTTCACCCGGTGTATATGCGTGCTGGAAGTGTGCAATAAACATGTTTTCAGTTTTGAACAGACGGTTTGTACCAGCTAATGTGTTTTCAGAAAAATTCCACATTTTTTAATACAATAATACAAAAATTATCAAGTGTGCAAAAATGATACACATGGCCCCTACCAACACAATTTAGTTGATTGTCACAGTCTGGGCCACGTGTATCATTTTTGCACAGACATGAAAAATTAATGTACTGCCAATACTGTTCGTCTGATTTCAAAAAGAATTATAGTACTGTATTTCTAAAAGCACTATTGATCTTAAAATCGCACTTGGCCCCTGACGGTAAAAATGAAAATTTTAACTTGGCCCCTGCCTAAACAGCTTTGTGTATCATAAATGATACACATGGCCCACAACGTTAGTGCTGGTGTGTATCATTTATGATACACATGGCGCTGAATGTGTTAAAAGTAGTATGACTTACCTTAGCTGTTTACCTAGTAACTTACTTAAATCTATGAATCTACGTATGCTTACCGTGTAGCTTATTTGAGTCATGTCAATTTCTTCTCAGACATGTCTTCATGGGACAACGGGAGGCCAGCTATGTACCAGCCTCTCCGGTCATATCGGGCAGGAGGCTTTATGTCTAGGCTAACAACAGTGTTTAAGAAAGCCCCACGAACTCCAACAGTCACAACCTGCAATACACCTATCGATTTACTCCCCATATCTCAACATTTACGGTTAGTGGTGAACCGCTGCTGGACGCTCATAGCTTTGCCCAGATTTAAGTGATATCAATTTTTGTTGTACCCAGTATTGGTTCAACTGGAAGGTAAAAACCGGCCTAAAGTCAGCCCTTTTGACTTTAGTATACGTTTAAATTCATGCAAAATCTTCATGCCAGCCATTACCAATATTGCCTCATGACAACACTTTTTTGTAATCCTCAGATGATTGAAATTAAATTCATTCTTGCAATACCACAAATTTATTTCAGAATCTTAATCCAAACTGCTAAATTTATCACCGAAAAGGAATGTACGAAATAATAAATACACATTTATTATATTATTTATCTACCGTTTCCAACAAATAAGAATATAAGACTGCTGTCATTTTACAAAACACCTTGATGTGTTTGAACACTTTTTGTTTAATCGCCGGTTGTCATGGTATTCTGTTTAAAATTGTTAAATGCTGTAATTTAGGGAACTATTATAACTGATTGGTTTTTCTCTCATAAGCAAGTAATATGCTAATAGATTATATATTATGTTACAGCATCAGGAAGTATTATATTACTATAAAATAAAAATACACAAAACACTTAACTTTTTGAATATAAGTAATAATTAAGCTTAATAAGTAATATTATTAACGTGTGCTTTAAGAGCCAAAATAAATGGTGAATGTGTATTCGTTTGCTGTTATCTATAATACATATAAATTGTAATAGACCACATATTACATAATTTCGAATGTTAACGACGATTAAATAACTTAAACCTATTGATATATTCATTTTCAATTAACAAGTAAACAAAAATTTTAATGATTTTTTCTTACTGTAATAAATTTTATATTTCGTGTTGTCTCTGATTCTTAACTTTTGCACATGGTTAGGCATATATTGTAAAGGGTTTAAATTTAAGATCTACTAAAGAACTGTAAATTAAAGTGTACCAAAAGAATCATCTTTTTTACTGAAACTTGCATAGCTGTCCCAGAGAATACTCAATGATTTTCCTAAATAGCTGTGAATGTGGTCTGAATTTATAATTAGCTAAAGTATACCGAAAATCTATATTGTAATATTGCCGTTTTTAAAGGCATAGTTTTAGAGTAGATATGCGTTTTGTAAAAATAATTGTTTTTGTACCATTTTAATTTAAATGATTAAATTCTTTTTTCCACGTGACTTTATATAGTAATTTTTTTACAAATTGAAAAATACACGGTATCAGAGTACTGAAATATATACGGCATTTTTATCCATAATTTTATACCCAGCAAATTGATGTATTAGGCCTGTTATAAATACAGTAAAAATATATGTCTTATGAATGAAAGGTATTTTTATTTAATTTCGATTAGAGTAAGTAGACTTAGTATATACGGCGTATCTATAAATAGTTAATTTTTAAAACTGTAATTGCTTATATTGCAAAAAACTCAGTTTTTATTGACTTAATAGCACACTCTTGTATTATTTAAACTGTAGGCAAGATCCGGATCATTAACAAGCTACACACTTATTCGACCAACATCGTCCCAGTCCATGGGTGCACTTTTATTGGTACACAAAAATAAAAACATATACGAATACAAGGGCACAAATCCAAATAACATTTATAAATTACGATCCCTAACACGAATGTTTTAACAAATTGAAAACAGTATTGTCTTTCCCCCTTACTACTGAATATAAGCAGAAATTAAATAGTACTTTATGGTATATTTCGCCATGAGCTCTTCTAGTTTTGTTTCTATTTTAAAATTAATTAATTATGCTTCCTCAATTGATGAAACAAGGTAATCCCACATTCATGTATAAGCGGATTTACGTAATTGTATGAAAAAGTCCCTAGAATTATTCATACTGTGTTGATACAGGCTTAAAATAATGTAACATCCTACTTAAACGTATTGTATAATAAAAATTAATTTAACTTTAAAGAAATATTTAGCTTCTTAATTATTCATTTCTAAAATTCTTATTTTGCCAATTTGATATATGCTTTATAACCGTGACCGCTTCCAACAACCTCATACATGCTTGCTTCATTCAGGTTGCAGTATTCTGTCACATCACAATAATATTCTATGTAGTCCAGGGACCGGTCTTCATGCTATAAATGGTATAAGTTCGATCCTAATTTGTAAAGTTCACATAAGACAAACCCATTTCTTTGGATACAACATATTGTCTCTGGGTTTTACCTACAATAAAAGTAGTAACCAGTATTGGTATTATTTTCTTAATTAAATGGTATATAAAACATTTATTAAAACCTAAAAAGTATGTAATTATGTATGCAATATGTACCGTAGAATGTGTTTGTATTTTATTTCTAGCAATTATTATTACCAGGAATAATCAATAATCATTGTCTCAATGTTCATATTTATTAGTTTCTCTACCATATCAGTGGTTAGTGGTTTTTACCCCCATGAACCCACACACTCCCTTATAAAATGCAAATTGGAACTTAAATTCGTTTACACATTTACGTGAATAACTAATTAGATGACGGCTTGACGTCGTCCTGAGTATTACTTATGCAAATGAAGTTATCTCACATGGCGTGTTACACGCAACAGGATTAGCTAGTAGAGATTTCTAGCAAGTGGAATATTCCACGGATATCAACTGATAAAACTTAAATTTACAGAACACAACTGTAAAATCTAATACCATTAAGTATATAGTAATTAGAAATTTATTGTGTAGATAGAATCCATATTATTGTTTTAAATCAATCAAATTAAGGCGTGAATATTTTGATTGTTTTCCAAAGAAACACATAAATTAATTGGGATAAAAAATTACGGAATATTTTTATCTTGGAATATGAAACGGATACCTCGTTTTAGGAAAGTTGAACAATCACTACTTGGAATTGGCATGTAAATATTTCATATATACTAATACTCTAAATATAATAAAACCTTAATAAATATTAATAATGTAAATAAATTTATGTTATTCAGCCGTATATGATATTTTTATGATGTATGTGTAAGGAAAACTTTTAATTATTAATTTTTTTATCAATAAATAAAGTTAAACTATTGAACAACTGTGTTTATTTTTTACCATGTGTGAAAAACTGCAAGGATCCGTAAAGTAACAAATAAATATGTTTCGTTCTTTACGATTATATGAAATAAAAATAAAATAGAAAACAAATTTATTATAATACAAGATTGATCTTAGCTTGACTTACTCTGAAATAATGACATTACAACTTCCTGACCACATAATAATGAGATATTGCAACTTATGGAAATAATTTTTTTTATCAAATTCTTTATTAAATGACATTTTTTACATCTTTCTTTGGGTATTTTTATAAATGGACACTTGTCACAGGAATAAGTACATGCAATGTATATATACTCTAAAATATCATGTTATCCTCAGCGTTTTTGGATTGATTAAAGAATTGCGTAAATTTTGTTGTAATTTAATTAATGTAAATTATAAGTTATATAAAAGTGGTATAAATAAACATCAGTACATTTTCATTATAGTACTTCAAAATCAATTAAACACTCATCAACAAATAATTGCCACAGTTTCTAATGATTTTAACTAGGTAACAAGCTATACAAAGTAAATGTCACGAACGTAATACACTATCCAAGTCAATTTATAGATTGACATATTAAAATTATATAGTTTAAATGGCTATGCACATTTTATAGGTAATATACCCATACAATTGTTATTCAGATAGCCGATGGCTGGCAACCCTGAATTTTTGTTCCCCCGTGAGTGATAATAATAATGTTGCTGAGTGTCCTTGGTGCTTGAAATAGCCACTGAGATAGTATCATAATTCCAGTCAAGCTGCGAGTTAATTTTTAATTATTGTATGTTTTATATTTATATCGTTTATGGGTTTTTTAATTTTATTTCTTTATATGTATTTTTTGTAACAACTGCTATTGCATAAAACTAACTGCTAAAAGAGCTCACTATATGAGGTGTCAGAGTTTAATTAGAAATATATTAGAAGAAATATATTAGAAATATAACTGGTTCTGTTGTATATAATATTCGATGCCTTCTAATAGTATGAGGTTATTGGTAAACGGTCGGTACTCTTTACCAGATCTATTTATTAGCGTACTCTTTTTCTCTTATGGCAGATATCATTATTGATATTGACCAATAAAAAATAATCAAGGTAGAAGATATAAAATTTACATCTGAAATATTCAGCAAGGGATGGTTACCTTAAATATCAATCTCCACTACATAAAAAGTACAATTATTGCTTTTTATATGCTTATGAATTCCTCCGTAGATGATAATATGCTGCTAAGTATCATTGGCGTTAGTAAAAATTACTTGTATAGCATCTAGCTTCCAGACTGGTGATTAATAAATTCTTAGGATTTATGTTTACATTGAATTGCTGTGCATAATTTGTTTACAATCATGATGTCACTTAAAGTGAAATCTAAGTGGCTTATTATATGAGATGACGAAATTTAACTGTGTTTTATAGTAAACTTTTTTGTTAATATTTTTTTAACACTGCTCATCTATCACTGATCCAAAATTAACAAAGATGTATCGTTATAGTAATTTGTTATACGTAAAAATATTTCTCTTCACCAGGGAAATCTATAAGCGTATTCATGTTTTGGACAATAATTTAAAGAAAATACACTATAAACTGAAAATAATAAAAAATACAAATATTTTTACGACGTAATATCTAACTAAATGAATTAAAACATTTATATTTCTATACTATAATTTTTCTCATAACCATAATTATTCTATCTTAACGGTTTCTTTTATCTAATGAAGTGTTCATTAAAGAATGTGACAAAAACCAAAATAAAATCATTGTTTAAGACGAAAATATGTAAAAAAGTGAAAAGCCATTGTAATATATTATGGATAACATCCACTGAAAGAAAGACAGGAAAATTACAAGGTGTACTGTGTACAAATATTAAGATTTAAATTTCTTTTGTGTAATGAGAAACATTCGAGAATTCCAATATAATGTCTCAATTGAAGAAAGAAGAAAGTAAGTCTGCTTTCATATGTCAACTCATTGTATTACTTTCTTCTTCGTCTGTGAAGTACGACTTTCACTTTGTCGTTTTAGATAATAAACACAATAAGGCTTAATTTACCTTCAAAGAAATACCTTATATTTCTAGCAGCATTGAAAGTAAATTGGTTATTAGCCTTTTTATTCCACTGAACTTAAAATTGAAGAGGAATATAATGTAGGAATATTTTTATTTTCAACATACTAACCCAATACTATGGATTTTAATCTTAATTTATTTCACAATTTCAATGAAAGTGAACTATTTTGAAATAATATGATATCACTAAGCAATCGATTAGAACTACGTGTTAGATTTTACGCTTTTCAGTGAATTATGCAAAATAATTAATAATTTTGCGTGACATATAGGGGATGGAAAATAGTCCATCGTTATATGCATTGTGATAGAAAGAGAATATTATGTAGGAGAATATAGTTTGTACAACTTCAAATAATGATTATGTAAAATACTGTAGAGCTACTATTAACTACCGCTTTCAGTTCCTGGTTTCTCCGATTCCAAGTAGATTCGAGACCCAGCGAAGAATGGCCTTGACTCCTAGATAGGTTTTCTAAGACTGAAGATTTGAAACCGTCTAAACGGCAAGGAATCTGACACTTGTCAGTTAAATTGCATAATCCGATATTTGTTTTTGCAGGATTATCCAGTAGCATCGTTGATTGTTAGTTTGGGTACGGGTAGTCATGGCAAATTTTACTCATTACTAGGGTAATAGTTCATACATATTAGTGTCATATTTATTACGAAATTTGTTTTAATTTTAGATGATTTTCAAAGTTATAAGGCCGGCCCATCGAATATTTTTTCATCAATAAATTGGTAGCGTTTCAACGACGTACCGCATGGTGGACCGCCCTTCACAGCAGTCTGAAACGAAGTAATTACCATCGCCAATGCTGATACAGGATCACAATATTCAGTTGAATATTCAACTCCATCTGGAAGCTTCGTCATTTTTTAAGATACATATTTGTTCTTATTGTTAAAATTTCATATTTAAGATTTTATTAGGAATGCTAATCGTAATTGAGTAAGAAATTATATAATAATATATCAACTGCCTGATCTGAAAATTAGACAGTTAAATTAAAAATGATGAACACGTAATCTTAGAAACTGATTATTCCCTCGATAGCATATTTCTATGTACCTGGTGATTTTTTTCACTTAAACTCATATACTATGCGATCAACCTGAATAATTAAAAACTATATGTTATCATAGTTTCAGAGTAATATAGATCTAAATGGTGAACTTTAGGGATCTGCTATCTAATGTTACAGACTATTCTTCAACGGCCACAACATAAACGTTGATTAAAAATATCTGCGTCCCGACCCTGTGTTAATTTATAAAAAAACAAACTTTATGGTATCTGGGTATTTTAAAATGTTAACATAAACAACGGAAGTTTTTAGCATTCTATAATACATCAGCATGGTTTTTATTTTATACCATATGAGAAAATAAAATAATTTGATCTCTTGCTATACGGATGGGCTAAGTTACCGATAAGGATTCACTTAAATGAATCGTTCAACGAGTATTGAATCCTCTACGGATATATCAATTTATGTTATAAATGAATGTAATATAATATCTAAAAACTTCAAACTAGGCGGATTTTAAATAAAATAATTGTTTACACAACTGTCACTAATTTATACTATCAAAATACCATTATGATCCGTACTGTCGATCTATTTACATTCTAGTCTAATAACCACTGACACAGTGTTATTACAATTCCATCTGTCACTATCACGAATACTACCACTAATTCTATCATTTAACAAGTTCCCTTTTGGAGATCAAATCAACATGCATAGGCGCTATTTGCGCTTCAAGATTATTGACATTTAAAAACCTACTAGGCAAGTGGGTATGAACCACAGGGCCCGCCTACCACTATTGTAAATGGAGCGGGGACGGGAGAATCAAAGAGTTGACCCAACCCACTGAGTGATATACACTAGTAATGTTCAATTTAATCAAATATTTTTTGTCAGTTACAGGAAAAACACCTTTTACACCTTACTTTAATAACTTTTATACGAATGATACAATTATACTTCCACCGCTTCAAATTAGGAAGGTATTGATATATTTTATCACGCACAATTCTACAATTCTACACTTCGCTTAGAATTAGTTTAAATATAATGAGCAGTCGTAATACGAGAACTCATTGAACTAAGACTGATGCAAGAAGACCTTTAATCTTAAAAATTGCTTGGTCTTTGCATCATTACCTTTGTCAATATTGAACTCACGATATGACGTCATATTATTGGTAAAGGAGGAGGTTTGCCACAGGAGCCGTTCTCAATATCCTTCTGTCCACACCAGCGTTGATTTGCACCTATTTAAGTACGATTTTTATGGACACAGTTTTTATGAAACATTTTTTTACTATTAGTTTAGGTTTGGGGATTTCAATAGAACTGTTTATTGTCATTTTCATAAAATTAATCTTGTTTACTCATATGTTTAGATTAATATTACTTCAATAATATCCGTGTTTCCTTTGCAGTTAATAAATTAAATTCTTATATAGTAAAAGGAACAAACATATCAGACAGTGTATGATTATAGCCAAAACGTAAAGACAGTTGATAATGAGCAGGTTAAATTTTTACGCATGAAATAAAAGCAAAAAACTAAAACTAAATATATTGAAATGAGAATAAATTAGGAATTTATACTGTCATTACGTGTGCAACAACATATACTTGACTTTTTGGTGCAGTCTTCTTCTATATTCAACATAAATCATGAAGTACGTAAAAGTTTAACAATTTTAACTTGGCGAGGAACAAACCTAAGTTAAAGCTTACCAAAAATAAAATTTACTCTAAAAGGCTTTGCGTTTATTAAGGAAACCAACATTTTAATCTATCGGACAAAACCACATTTCACAGAAAACGTCCTGTACAGTGATACATTTGATGCGATAACAAGTAAGGAGAGACTCTAACGAATAGTAATAACACAACAAAGATATGAACAGTAATAAATAATTCTTCAGTTTAGTTATTTAATTGAAGAAGAGATCAGGTCTCGAAATGTAGTGTTACTGATTCTTTGTTTCACTTAACAATGGCAAATGCCCGGAAAAATCCTGTTTCCTTCACAATCCTTTCATCGTCAAAAATAAACCTCAAACAAAGAAATATCAGTTGCTTGCAACCTAACTCTTTACATGAATGTGTTGCTTCAAAATCCTTTAAATAAACCTAAACAAATTACACATAAATCTATAAATAACATCTCAGATTCAGTATACAAAGTCATTGAAAACCCATATGTTGTCCAGTTTGATACGTGAACAGCGGTTAATTTTTATTAAGATTTAACCCACCTCACATTATTTCAATAAAACACTTAGTAAATAGTGTTGTAACAATTTACTAGATAGAGTTTAAACCTTTACTCCAATTTATATTACTCGCTGTAAATACCATCCGCTTCTCGGAGCCGTGAAGGAATTTGTTAATTAACATCAGGATTGCTGGAGCAAACCGTAATAAATATATGATTCAGAGGAAAATTCATTTGCTCTGTAAGTAATAGAAGAAATATTTTCCCATATTGGCACCATATGTCTTATATTAACTAATACGAATATATATATATATATATATACATATATAAAATCTTTCTCAATTAACTATAATTTACACGCTGAAATATGCTTTAACATCGCATTCATCTTGGTAATATATTGTAAAAGGAAACAACGTCTGAACATAAACATCCAAGAATGACAAAACAACGGAAGTTCGGGTTGAATTCTACAGTTACTCTGTGTCAGCGCTGACTTTTGCTTGTTTGAAGAGGATTTCTTGGTATCGGTATTTCATGTTATTTTCCAACCAAAATTGAAAACTTATAGTTAGTAGCAGCAATTGTTCAGAGATCAGTTTAAATTAATTATATAATAAATATTTGAATAATTATTCCCTAAAAGCAGAAGCGATGACGGAATGGAGCAAATTCCAAAAATTACAACAATAAGAGCACACAAAATCTCAAATTGGGTTAGAATTTCAATAGGAGCAGCTATATTAATGAATAAAGCATTATAATATATTAGACAAAATAATTCTGTTTTTAAGTTACTAAATGAATTTTATAAAAATAAAGTCGAATAATAGATAAGATATTAGGGAAATACCAATTCGTTTTTGCCAGCGTAAAGTGAAAAATAAACAATTGAGTAATCAATAATATTTTAAACATTTTCTCATAAGGTTCAAAAACCACATGAACTTATTGGGTATATCCGATTACCGGCTTTGTCGATTATCATTTTAAAACGGGAGTATGTACAAAAATTTAAAAATAAAATCTTAATAACTATCAGTTACTAAAACATGCATACACTCTCATGCAAAAACGTATGTAAAATCTGAAAAAAATATTTTAAACCATTTTAAGAAGGTTCAATGTTTCTAAATTATTTAAAATTTTCTGGCTTAAGACGCATTTAAGAAGGCTCCTTCAGTAGTTCATTTTCAAATTCATATTTATTGGTGATTGATAAATATATACATACAAAACTTGTGGATAAACTCTTTCAATATAGTGGTGGAAATATAAAATAAAGAGCAAAACCCATAACAAACACAACAGATCTCCTTGCATTTTATAATCATACTTAAATATAAATATCCTTGCAACATATTCCACAGTAACAAATGCATTATTTTTTTAATGTAAAAATAGAACCAAAAAACTAAGGCAATCGCTGTAGAAACAACAAAATCTGGACCGTGAAAACTTGCCTTGTTGAGATTTAAAAACTCTGTGAGATTAGATTATTATGAAAGCAGTACGCGTATGGAAAATAAAAAATTATTACACATGTCAATTAATACATTATTTCAATATTATTTCAATGCATTGGATATATATTGGAATAATAAATATTTAAGTACTCACACTAAAATCATGTTAGTATTGCATTTTCATTACAATTTATTCTTTTATCAAATATTATAACAATGTTATTTTAAAATACCAAAGAAACAAAAAAGAATGACTGGTCTTTAAGCCCGTTTTATTTAATTCAATAATCTCTCCCATCAGCTTAAAAAAATATTTTTTTAAATAGTCACTACTATACAGGGTGAGTTTTAAGTCCCCTTCCCCCCTATTTTTTTTTTAAAACCGTATAAGTTAGGAGGTTTAAACTCCGTACATATTCGTTAGACCTAAATATCTTGTTTTTCATGGGTTCATTGACTCTCCACCTCCAATGGGGACGGTCCACGAGGAGTAAGCCGAGATTCTTAAATGTAAGCATAGGTTGATATGCACATCAAATTAAAGGTCCCTCTGTAAAGTAGAATACAATGCCGCAAACCGGACCTCAAAAGGTTCATCCTAATGAAAATTACAGGGTGTTAAAATGTACAAAAAATAGTAATGTGCTATTATCTGCGTTTTATCGCGCAACTTTTTAAAAGTTCATCATTGCAAAAACAATTTTTCTATTGCTGTTTATTCTTTAAAAGAAACTTTATTTTGTTGTGTTTAATGATTTTAAGGGATCACTAGAAGTCCGAGATCTAGGAGTTAACTAAAAAGGATTTAATAAGAAGTCGATCATGTGTTGTGTTGCCCTTGTAAGTATTTTATTTAAAGAATTGTTATCTTACAAAGGTTTTAGACCCATTTATTTTTATTTCAACAGCGATTCCGGTTCTAATATTGTACAATTCCGATACTAGTAGGTTTGTTACTTACCCTTTTATTGTAGTAGATGCTCAAACTGATTGCCTGTTACTTCCTGACAGTAGTATAGTCTGTTAACAAATTCACTCCTTACACGGGTTAGGATTTCTGGTGTTACCTTCCTGCAGGCCTCAGTAATTCTGTTCCGAAGATCTTCCACACATGCGACTGGTGTACAATAAATCACAGACTTCGTGTCCCCACAAAAAAAAATCCAGTGGGTTTCAAGTCAGGGGACCGTGCCGGCCATTCTATTGCCCCGCGTCGTCCTATCCACTTCTCACGAAAATGTACATTAAGGTAACCACGAAACATTAACATCGTAGTGTGGAGGAGCACCGTCCTGCTGGAACCTTACTTCTTCTCGATTAAACTCCCCACCATTAGTGTGAATTGTATTTTCTATTAATGGATGAATATTATTTTGGAGCATATGTAAATAACTTTCTCCATTTAAATTTCCGTCAATAAACAGTGGTCCAATCACGTGGTTTACCAAAGAGACCTGCCCAAACATTTACTTTCTAGGGATACTGGGTATGATGTTCTCTGTGAACATGGGGATTAGAGTTATCCCAGTATCGGCAGTTGTGTCTATTCACTAAACCATTTACGTAAAATGTACTCTCATCACTAAAGCAGATATTATTTACGGTTGTTCGATTTGCTATAATTAGTCTATCCATAGTTTTCACAGAACTGCAATCTTCTGTCCGGGTCATCTTCATTTAATGCGTGATGTAGCATAATTTTGTAGGGATGACAATTTGTGCTTCTTCAGGGTAGTTATTGCTTTGCGTTTGTGATACCCCGATATTGTCTGCTATTTGTCTCGAAGAGGTTTTGAGGATTTTCCACAACTGTACAAAGAACCTCAAAATCAACTTCTTCTGACAAAGGAGGACGGCCTGAACGTTTTTGCATCAGTAACGCTACCAGTCTCTCTAAATTTTGTTATTAACTGCCTTAAATAGGTTCTGCTAACAGGTCTCTCTGGATGGTTTTCATTAAATCGTCTCATTGTTTCGTGGTAATTATTCCCAGAAGCGCCAAAAATAACACCATGTCAACTTTTTCTTGAAGAGTGCGAGCCATGTTTTCTAACTTTAACAGCACTAAAACTAACAAGGTCAGTAGCCACACTGCAACTAACAAGGTCAGATACTTAATGGCCCAAGTAACTGAAACCAAACATAACAAGTCTCTGGGAATACCCAGATAACAAATAACTTTCACTTTTACAACGACACAGGGACTATGTCAAAGATTACATTTAAAAATGCAGACCACAGATTCTGTACAAAATTATTATTAACAAAATTACGAATTATCCTTTTTTTAATTCAGATTGTAGCACACCGTTTCCAGCGTTAAAAGGCAATGTTAAACGACATATCACATGACCGACTTCTTATTAAATCCTTTAGTTAACTCCTAGATCTCGGACTTCCAGTGATCCCTTAAAATCATTAAACACAACAAAATAAAGTTTCTTTTAAAGAATATACAGCAATAGAAAAATTGTTTTGAAATGAACTTTTAAAAAGTTGCGCGATAAAACGCAGATAATAGCACATTACTATTTTGTACATTTTAACACCCCTGTAATTTTTCATTAGGATGAACCTTTTGAGGTCCGGTTTGCGGCATTGTATTCTACTTACAGAGACCTTTAATTTGATGTGCATATCAACCTATGCTTACATTTAAGAATCTCGGCTTACTCCCTCGTGGACCGTCCCCCCATTGGAGGTGGAGAGTCAATGAACCCATGAAAAACAAGATATTTAGGTCTAACAAATATGTACAGAGTTTAAACCTCCTAACTTATACGGTTTTAAAAAAAAAATAGGGGGAAGGGACTTAAAACTCACCCTGTACAACTTATATTTAACTTACAGATTTATATAATCCTGTCATAGTCATGTTTATTATTTACAAGGGAATTTGTATTTCATAAATACATTTCAACTGAAGTATTTTTCGAATCGATTATTTAAATCTTCGTGGAACTACTTTCATAGAGATCACTAGTTAAAAATTGTCAATGAATAAATAAATTTTTCCTAGATTGAGATTGGATACTGTTTATTACTCCTCGTCAACATCTGTTGACTTAAGGTTAGTTATTTAATAATGAGGTAAAATTAATATGAAATTTAAAAGATAACACCTTACAATCTGAGCGTTATAGAAGCATTTTATTTAGGATCCTAGAAAAGAAATTCTCTTAAACTTCTGTTTGTTTTGCTTTCAATTTTGTCTGTCTGTGTATCTGTTTGTCCGCGCGGCATCTCGAAAACCAACAGACCTATGGACTTAAAAGTATGCACGCAACTTCATTTTATATGGGCAGATGTACTGAAATATTTTCCTTATAGATTATTAAATCTATTGGGATCCAAAAAAGTGTCATTTAAAACTAAAGACTATAAATACTATGAATTTAACTCATCACAGTGAGAGGTTTTCTTACATGTAAAAATACTGAGAACAAATAAAAATTGTAAAATAATATATAATGTGTATTATTATTATACAGGAGAATTTATTTCACTAAAAAGACTATCCCTAAAGACCTACAATTGTACCCTAAATTTACATTAAAAATGTGGTATCCGTAATAAATACTGCAAGTTATATCGATTGAATACTGTTAGGTTTTAGTTACTAATATCATATCAACCAAAAGTTTGCAAAGTTTCCAAGTGAACCAGGAGTTGAATACACGATCTCGATGTTTCTAACAGTGTTCTGGAAGAAGATATTTACACCCGTTGGTTAATGTTGTGTGTGGAGAAAACAATTTTTACCGATATACATTTTTCTCTCTGTGTTCGTTCTGAAAAATGCATATCAGCAATTTAATTGTTCATGTTACTGTACTTATCTATTATTTAATGAATTGTATTAAATAATCTCACTTTCCAAAAACTCTAAACGTAATACCATAGTATGATTACAAGGAAAATGATATATTTTTTTGATAATATATATGTTTATCACCTCATCTTCGCCAAAACTAAGCTAAATTAAATTCTTAGTTTAAATATTAGTATATTTGGATTTCGTACAAAATTTTAAATGTATATCTGCTAAATACCAGTTAAGATAATATTTCATGGTTACTTAGTTACAATGAACATTCATTTAAATTTAAAAGTTTTATAAATGCCATATTTTCTTAGTTTGTTAAAGTCTATATTTAACATAACAACGTTATAACTTTGTACCGTAAATTAGTTAATTAAATTTCATACAATGTAAATTTCGCAACCTAATCAGCCAGTATAATATAATATTATTTTACATCCAATGTTCCGGAACTAAATTATTGGGCGGAGTAACTACCTAATTGGCACGCGTATGAATTTTTTCTTCTAACCCTTTGTAGCAGCCCAACTACTTAACCGATTAGACCTCGCGCGCTTTGTCCGTAAGTAAAATTTATCTTTTCGTATTATTAAATTAGCCCTTTGATGCCAAACGTATAAAATGAATGTAACGTAAAGTAAAGATGTGATTAGTAAAGTAACTTACCCTTGAAGATCTTTTATTTTGCTTGATGGAGATAGATAAAAGGTTGTGGCGTCGTCCTTATGGCGACGAGCACGTTGTTATAAATAGTAATTTGTATCATTAAATGGCTAATACCGTCGCGAGTTTGTTTTAGGCGAGTTTACGTAGCTGATGTACCTCACGTGTTTGTTTGAATAGATGGCTACCACTTCCAAACTTCTACTCCTCTTCTAGAAATAACCGTTTTTTAGACTACAGCTTCAATGTCTCGTGCCAAGACGCCGATACCCGGGTTGTAAGTCTACCTATTGTGAAGGGAAGTGAAATATTATTGTTTTTTTGTAAAGTAAAACGTCGTACGCTAAATTCAATAGAACATTGGATATTTAGGCCCACGTAGAAGATATACTTTTAGTTATTATATTCTAATTGGCAGCAACGTGGCAGTGCTTAACTTTACCTTTACCATCTAAAAGTGGTGTTTTTAAGTTTTTCGTAATTAAACTGAAACTTATAAGTAAACTTTGTATTTCTAGTATTTATTACTACGACCTCAGAAGTCACCACCCCCATGTGTTATCGTCATACGGTACACATTTTATTGCGCCACTCTGCTACTACATACACTTCTTGAATCACAGTAGAAATACCGTAGTATTCTTCAGACAAATACCCTAGATGATAATGCGATAAATAAGACACGCTTACAATGTTCATTAAAGGGGTTATGTTTGCTTCTAAAGCATAAAATGGAGACAATGCTGCTTCTTAAATAGATCAAAGCATCTTCAATAGATAAGGTTCTACTAACTACACTGAATAGCGGTTGTAAAGGTTCTACTGTCTCATCAATCTATTCAAAAAGTAGGTAGGAACTTTCCAATCAGCCAAAGATTATTAAAACAAAAAACTATACTATCAAGCAGTACTGCACTAAAGCACCTTGAACTAATGTGTTGTATCATGGCAAGAACATAGTGTTTATTTTGCAATATTCAAAATTAATAAAATAAGACAGACAAATAATAACACGAATATCCATGATTGACTTCACAACGGTTTTTTATTTATTCAAACATTTAACAACGTGTTCACGTTCCAACAAAAACAGATATCGTATTAAGAACACATTCGAGGAATTCTTGATTAGAAAATATTACACAAAACGTAAAGAAATTAGTGACACGATATTCATCTTACTGGGCATAAATGTAAAAATAACACTGAATATAAACAATTGCAAGTTACTAGTGTGGATAAAACATAAAAAACCTGAATATCCTCTACATAAAAAACTTGTAAATTCAGTCTTAGGGTATGGTGTATTTAGATATATATATATATATATACTTATGACAAAATTAAATGATTTAGGTGTCGTATAATACACACAGCAACTTTATTCATTCACAACTTAAACGATTAAGCATATTTCAATCTGAGCAAGACATCACACAAAGACATTAGCAACACTGTTGAAAGTTAGTTGTGTGATGTAACACTACAAATATTACAAATACACTAAATTTAGTCGATAAATGTTTAGAACATTTTGCTTAATTTAGTTAACCATTCATAAAGTAACTAAATTAATCAACACTAGTAATTATCGGCTCTTGGTTCATATAATCCAGAAGTCCTTGCAAACGTTTCCTTATTCTCTTCTGATCATCAAACAGTGCAGCCCAATATGGCAGCTTCAAAATTATTGTCGCTCATGCCCTGCAAGGAAGAAGAGCTGCAGGCGGCCATGTAAGACATGCACTTGACTCTAAGTGGCAGATGGATCGGCCTTGATGGAGATTACCAGGCCGTCGATCAATCGATTGACTTGGTGAAGGGCTTCCTCTTGGATCTTATCTCGGTTTGTGTGGACCATCACCTCTACAGTCAAGCACCGACCTGTTACTCGTTCACAATAGCGCAAAATATCCTCACGATCATTGTGCTCTAAATTTGCAAGATGGTCTGAGTTTCTAATTGTGTTGTAAAAGTTGTAAAAAAGGGTGTCTCTATCCTCTTCAAGTTTTGCAGCTTCCTTCCGAAGTCTTTCAACATGAATTTCAACTCGATCCAACAAATCAAGAAGTATATCCTTTGGAGTTTTCTCTGCTTCAGATGTTAAAGAGTAATCAACTTGAGGACTTGAAGTTGACTCCATAGCTAGAGTGTCCACATCCATAACGACTTTGAAGATGTCTTCAACACAAGTTCTAGTCCCGTATTTTAAGTTTTAGTTTTATGTCGGTTGACACAATATGGCAACAAGCACAGGATTTTGATTGATTCACTTGAAAAAATATAGATAAATTTGTAAATATACAATTTTAAGATTGAACAGTATTAATACGAGATGTGAGACTTAGCTTCTCGTGAGGGGACGTTTTCATTCCAAAGTATTCGATCCATATTGGTAACTTGTCCGCAAGTCTCAGGGTATTTAATGCAAAACACTATACACAAAACACTGGTATGAATGCAAAAAAGAAGTATGAATGTGGCGCCTATATAACAAAACACTACACTACACTTGTTTACGATTTAATCGCCTTAAATGCCCTTATTCTTGCAACGAACCCCGCAAATTCTAAAACGCTGCAACGTGCACTGCATGAAAATAGTTTGCCTAAATTGATTTTCTATTTTTGGTCCCTAAGCGAGCAGTCATAGAACTGCATTGGCATGCGATCTAGCGGATTTGATAGGAAACTTTTTGAAACCCCGCGCTATTGTATTGTTTATGGTTGAATTTGAATTTATGTAAAGAATAAAAGGTTGAATTAAGTTTGTTATTTAGAATATGTTTAAAGTAAAGCGACTAATTAGGTTGCGAAATCAAAAGAAGGGGGGATAACTTGAACTTATTTTTAAAATCAGTTAAAAATATTTATAACTTAAAAAAACATTTAAACCGTGATTTAAAAGTATGAAAGAATAATGTTCAATACAAATACATGTTTATATTAATAATAGTTAGAAACAAACTCGGTTAGTGTTTTATTTATTTGCGAACTTGTGAACTTTGGCACGTTGCAACTGTCGTACCGAATCTGTTATTTCTTCTATTCCATGACTTTGAGTTTACATCATGTTGACTAGGAAAAGAATATATGAATTACAATGAAGTTACAGTTTCAGTGCCACTTGTATAGGAATGTAGCTTCAAAACAATTTTCAAATGTATGGACCTTATTTCGTTTTTGGTCACTTAGTGTTAGATATACAGCGTGATTCAGGAAGATATAAAAAACTATGGAATCTCATTATACGTTTAAGATAATACAAAAGTTTCGTAAAAACTGGGTTACGGAAATACTTTGTTAGAGAGTAAAGACTATTGAAATATTTCCGCTGCGATCTCAGCTTACCATGTAAAAAACGTTTTGCTGAAACTCTGGTGAGGTAGATTAAGAAGTGAATTCAATAGTTTCTAACAGTTTTTGAACTGATAAGTATAGTAAAACCGGTTCCAGGTCTATAAGTTACGTAGATCTTTAAAAAACCAGTGTCAAATGCAAAAGCTTTTATGAAATAAACATTTTTTGTGCTAGTACAACAATAACTTTGTTCTTTCATCTAGAAGCAGAAAATAATTTTAATAAAACTTCTCTAAAGGGTTATTATGAAGAAAACTTTTTAAATAAAGTACCGAGCAAGTGAATAGATGTTTCATTAAACGAGGTTTTAATAATAGCTGTACAAAGTAATATTAACCGGAAATAATTTACAGTAAATTTTCAGAAGTGTCTCCGCCGATTTTAATGCTTTTTTCTGTTTGTTTAAGGATGGCTCTTGTTGCTTTCTGTAGTTTAACAGTGGTTTCCTTTAACAGTATCATTGATAATACCACATCATAAGTTAATGATAAAACGCTGTTGAAAGTTACATTCCACTGTTACATGAGTATTCACTAATCGTTATTGCCATCACGCTGCAATCCAGGCTTTGTTATTATAGTACGTTTTTAAGGATTTAGGTTTTTAATTTTATTTAACTTACATGTTTACAATATATTTTGATTGAATCTGACACAAATAAAAATTCAAGATTTGTATTTGTAATGAATTTTCAAATTATATTACTTATACTTACTAAAATGTGCCTACCTGGCAAATATTTCGTAGTACACCCCCTGTACATAAATAAACAAAGTATATATAACTTTGAGGCCTTCTAATATACGTTTTATACACCACTCTGTACGATAATAGTGGTAAAAAATATTCTTGGTTATATAAGTGTATGTTATATACTGCCTCATTTTAACGTTGTAACAATTTTTTGTGAGAGATAAAAAACTGTCTTTTATCATGATTTTAAATTTCTGTAACAGTGCCTGTGTTTTAGACTATATTAGGCTGGGAGACTTCACTTATGAAAATGCAAGCTTTTCTTGTTGTTACAAATAACAATATAAAATGAACGGAATACATTTATGCTCTGAATTATGTTTTATACGTGTTAGGCAAATCTTTGAAGGTATTTTCCTCTGTACATAAAAACCATTATAGACAAATCTTTCAAAATAGGCAGCAGAGTATAAAAAACTTTTGAAATACGACATATTTAACAATACTGAAAGATATAATATCACTTGAAAATTGCACAGTAAAAACAATCACTTCGCAATAACAGGAGGCCTGGTTTTAAATTCTATTAAGTCAGCTATTATCCTTATGACTTAGCAAATATATTTCTGTGGATAGCAGTATCTATAATTTTAAAATACTATAATAAATAACGTTTTAGAACGAGACCTGCAAAATCCAGTTGCAATGTATTCACAGTAGACACTTCAGCTTGATTGATAAAACAATTATCATCAGTGAAGTAATTTGTCAAGATTCAGTGGATGTGCAGTACTTTATCACGCTATGTTAAGCCACGATGCTAATTTCCTTCTGATGGAGACTTATTTGTACACTTCGCTTACAAAATTGGGATATTTGGCGAATAAAACACTGATTTGTCCCTTAGTATTGGGCAGCAAGGATAATTGTTCTTCTAAAAAGACTAATTGGTCACTTAGCTTATACCACAGTGACATTTGGCGTTTAAAAAAACAAGAAAAGCTGGGTTGATCATTTTGATTATATTTGATTTTGAGCGTCCCTGCAGTGCCTTAAAAAATAGACTAGTTGCAGCTCACACTGTCAGCTAATATTAAGTTTTTCTCGAAAAGCTTCAGCTTTTATTTTAAGTACACAGGATGAGATGTTCTTTTTAATATGTAAAATTCATATTCACTTATATCACACCGTTATAAAATGAGCTATCCTCTCTCCTGCACATAATTACGAGAACCTATGACGTACAGTAGGCTCCATCACAATCTTTGTTTTCAATAAAAACTGCGAACTTTGGCTTTATCATTTCTTTACTTTAGCAAATAATTAAAATGTTACTGTTTAACATTGGAGCTATTCTATCAAGTATTATATAACGTTGCAATAAAATTCAACTTTTTAAATGATACTAATTAAAACTATTTTACTTTATTAGTATGTTATTTTTAAAACAACCGGCCTTTATATTCTTATTGTTCAGCATAAAGTTGCGTGCTTAACTGCCGGTAATTTCTAGCCTATATAAAACCCGTTAAAGATAGAAATTCGGTACATTTTCTCAATTAAGGCATATTGTGCCTTAGAGGAGCACCAAGGAAGGATTTTTCTCTTCGACCTCAGGTCACAACTTCACTGTCCTCTGAAGTAGATGTACATTTCCATAAGAAATATATTAGTGTAAACACATGTATTGGGTGAGCATTAAGCAACAAGTTTAGCGAAATCCTTAAATTGGAGTGTTGCAGAAACAAAATAATTTTTACTTTAAGTTTCATTAAATGTTTTGTATGCAGAGCTTATTCATTATTTTAACGCATATATCAAAGACGGAGCTTCAGATATAAACACTGTAATTAATTAAAATAAGTATTCCTAAACACTATTAACTTGTAACAGGTACTATATTACTTATTTCTTACACACATACACGTAAAATGTATTAAACGTTAAAAAAACTTAAAACAGCAATTTACCGCGACTGGAGCAACCTTTTGAAGTTCTGTTTGTGACATAGTTTTTAGTTTAGCAAGATATAAAATTGTCATCATATATTTATATAATTGATCCGAAAAATAAATTAACTCAGCTACTGCTACAGAAATATCTAAGACCGGCAGAAAACTGTAATGGCTGGAAGTAGATTGTTTATAACGTTATTATGCTTCTTAGAAGTGGGCAACTTAACATTATACAACTTTATTTGTGATAAATAATAATATAGACGTTTTCTTCACGTGTTTTGCAATAATTTTAAAATCTTAAAATGATGCTCGTAATTCTCCAATTACTTAAAAATTAAATTCTAGTGAACGGAAATTGAATTGGAATTGGGATGGTTAAGTGTTATGTTCTGTTCGAAAACACCTGAGAGCCGATGTGGCTTAATAGATTGTATGCGAGAGAATTGTCTCTATTTCTTTATTGCCTCTAAGAATGATTTAAGTTAAGAGTTATAAAATTTTAACAAAATACAAAACATTATATATTTATTTATTTTATTTGAAGTTTCTTCTTAAACAATTGTCAAACTAATATACATAATCATCAGATGCTACAAATGACGCATTAAAAATCTTTATTACGAAATGTTTTTATACATATAAATAAATGTCGTGAATTGAAAAAAAGTTGTGTAAAGTGTAATTATGCCATATTTGTTATATACCTGGTGTCTTAAAACTTCCCTCTCAGTTGACCTTTCTTATGAATAGAGATAGAGTAGTTTACTTTGGGGTATGTACATATGATTAACTGAGGAGTTTTTATGTATGAAAATGTTGTATGAAAAAACACCCTCTCCTTCACTAAGTGGGGTATTTTGGTGGTAAGACAAAATTTGTGACTACGAACCCCTAGTAAGTGACACCTAATTTAAAGGTACCCTATTAAAAAATAAAAGTCGCACAAACTAGAGGTTTATAATTTTACTATATCAAATTTGGTGGCTTTGAATTGCTATTAAATTTGATATCAAATTAAAACTTGCTTTACACACCCCGATTGCTTGTGAATGATTGTTTAACGAAATTAAATAGTAAGATCTTTAAATATAACATAATTTTCACTCAGATGAGTTAGTCAAATGACTGCCATGTACTTTTTGATAAAAATTAAAAATAAAGCCTGGAATAAAAACTGCGTCTCACATTTTGTAACTTATCAGATGAGAAGAGTTAGTAGGCTTCTTTGATCCTTGTCCTTAATTCATTCAGTTTTGTGGACTTTTTTATAAACTTTACTTTTCAGAAACCTTAAAAGAAAAAATCCAGATGTGAAAGGTCAGGTAAACGTGCCGGCTACCCCTCTACCATAGCACCACGTCGACCTATCCATCTGTGAAGAAACGTTTAGTCTAAAACTGTTCGGACAAGCACACTGTTACATGGTGGAACAGCGTGACGTGGAAATAAAGGATTGTAAGCACCCTGCACGAACTCATTTATTACAGGAACAATGCCGTTTCTTAACGTGTCTAAGTATTTAACACCAGTTAAGTTTCTATCAATAAAGAATTCCCCAACAACTGAATTTCCCAAAATGCCTGCCCATACGTTTAATTTTTGTGGCTGTTGAGTGTGGTCTTTAACCATCTAGTGGGGGTTAACGTTTGCCCAATAACGCCAGTTGTAGCGATTGACTGATCCATGCAAAGAAAATTATGCTTCAATACTGAAACATAACTGTGATATTAGATTATTATCCTCTTTAATCTTGTTAATCTTGTGCAACGTTCCCTCACAAAACTGAAGTCTTCGGTCAGGATAGTCTTCAGTTAATTCCTGATTCAACTGCTCTTTGTATGGTGGTAACTTGTGATGGTTTAACACTTTATGTACAGTATATTTCGAAATTCCAACATCAAGCGGATTTGGACGCAGTGAGTCATTTGGGTTTCTCCCATAATTTTCTAAAACTTGAATTTGAACCTCTTCGGTCGTAATGGTGGGACGATAAGTCGTAGAGCATTTTTGTCATTGAACGATGTTGAGGATTTTATAACTAAACGCCTAATGTATGCCCTGCCTACTGGTATTTTCGGATAGGCAACACTGAATAAACGAAGTGCTTCATGAAATTTTCTCCTAACTTCACCATAAAACCATATAATCTCTATTTTATCATAGATCTTAGATCGAGCCATGTTTATCATATACGAAATTACAATAAAAACTATTACATTAACTAGACTTAATGCGTATCACATACAAAAGTATTGTGTATTGGCGTTGCTAATTGTTTTATCAGCTGATTCTCTGTATGACCCGACCCCATGGTTCACTTCTTTCCTATTGTTTACATCCGTTTTGATCTTCGGCTCGGCGACGTTCGATTATTCTCCATGTGTTTTTTTCACGTTCAGTTTGTCAACACATGTTAATTTAAATCGTGAAGAAGGAGTCACGATCAAATAAAGATGAGCAATAATATTGTGAAACAGTCGAATGACCACTCGACTCGACTCGTAGTATCAGTAGTTATTCTCCCGTTACAGCTGGCAACACCGCGCCACAAATCAGGATTGCATTGACACGACTCGTACTATAATAGGTTACCAATAAAAGATAACATATAAAACCCAGCCATTGATGTCCTAGGATTTCCTAATAGACTTTGATCAGATAAAAAACTCCGTAGTAAATGCTATATTGTTCATTGTTCGACGTTTGTTGTTTCTTGTAATAAATCGTTTTGTGATTTTGTGGCGTAAGCTCTTAATATAACTAGTGAATGAATTTTAAATCTGCTTTACAATAACTTTAAATGTAAATTAAGTTTTGGAGGATTTATAAATATTTTAATTTTAAGTAGCCACAAAAAGCTCAATAAAATAAGGTCGAAGATTTTACTTTATCCCATTGCAAATATTTTAGGTGCATCCCTGAAACTTAAGTTCTAATTAATAAACTTTAAGTAATAACAATTACAAAATAACTTACCACTACGTACATGACGCAAACTGTATTCGTACTGCCAAAAATATCACAAAACATAAATAAAACAATGAAAGTATGTTTTGAAGTTAAAAAAATGAAACCCATAGTATGTTTTAATTCAACAACAACTGAATTATTCATATTAAAAAAAATCATGCTTGAATTGATAAACAAACTAGTCTTATGCGGTGAATTGTAAGGCTTTAGCGTATGGTGGCTATTTGGTTCCAAGACATTATCTAATTGATGGTTAAAGTAAATTGATTTATATTAATACGTCTAGCATAATGCTGAAACGGTATATTCCTGTAGATTAGTACATTAATTGAATAGGTTTAAATGGTAAAGTAAAAATTAATAATTTACTGGAAGGTTGAAAATAATATTAAGTATATTTCGTTCGTAAGTATATATATATATATATATATATATATATATATATATATATATATATATACATTGCCATTTATACACTTTAATGTAAATAAAAGTCGTTTGACAGGTATTTGGTCTTCCGATCATATGTTAGTTTGCTTATTTAAACGCATATGTGACAGATACGGCCAAATACAAAATAATTGAATCGGAAAAAGTAAGCGCTCTGTGGTGTAATGGTAGCACATTCACCCGGCAAGTGAGAGATCCGGGTTCGACTCCCGGCGGAGCAAGTACTTTTTGCGATTCAATGTTTATTGAAATTATATATATATATATATATATATATATATATATATAAGATACCACCAGAGCTCATATATCTAAAATTTTATCTCGATGCAGTTGTGACTTCTGTCTGTAACAACTATACAGTATTTCATTATATATGTACTTGAAGATATAGGTTTTTTAAGAATTAGGAGATCAAATGAATAAAAACATCGAATTTTTGTAGTGTTACTTTATATTTAAGACGATGTAGCTTTTTTATATCATTAATAACTGTAGTTAACACAATACCCTATTAGATTATAATTTTTCTTACTTACAATACATAAAATTTAATGTAACAAAGATCTTTAAGAAGCTTCATACACAGAGAATCTAATTTTAATAAATTCCAAAAAGAATTACAATCCTTACGTTGCGCGTTATCAACTGCAAATATTTCCATATCCTAGGGGTAAATCGACCATATGATAAGCACATGCATATATTGCATTCATTCCCACAACCTTGTATTTTACAGAATGTTACACAAAGAGGAAAAAGCAACATTAGTGCTAGGCGATCCACCACCTCTGAGGTATTCCATAATTCCACAGATTTCGCTGCCTACATGACACATTTGAGGCTAGTTTTATGTTTTGTATTACAATGAACATTTATGGAAAGTGAAAACGTAGGTTCAGTCGTTGTATGACATTGACTTCAAATTACGTTTCTTTTCAACGCTTATGAGGATTGCCTGGGCCAACAACTTAAGATCATTATAAATTTATTTTGTATAAATAAGTAAAAACCTAAGATCAAATCAGTGGCAAGAAAACAGTAGTTCTCAACAAAAGTAAAGTACAAGAACGTGCGTTTTATATAACATTTCTATGTACAAGAATTACCCTAAATCTAAAGATTTACTAACGTAAACTCATAAATAAACAGTTTACCAATTTAACTTATTAATTCAGTAAAATTATTGAAATAGTATGTCTCATAACACTAAGCAATTTTAAGTTTTATTTCAAATATTAAGTTAGGCTGCAAACAATACAATGTAATATAATACAGCTTTAAATGTAAATAATGTGTGTGTGTGTATATATATATATATATATATATATATATGTATATGTCTGTGTGTTTTAAGTTGTAATTTATAAATTGAGAACGTATTTCAGAGGAAAATTAAATTTTAAACCAAAACCAGAGGATTGTTATATGAAGTTTCAGAGATAATTGCGAACTGGCTGCATATGACGGGAACACATGCTGCAACGGAGGGTTAAATACAGATGATCAAAGGGTGCAGGAGGACTGAGATGGCTTACAAAAGGACTCATGTACTAAAATGGGTAGATTTTATGTTTTTAATTTTTACACCCCTCTAGTTTAAATATCTGGACTAAAGCTTAAACTTTGGGTTTTTTATAGTAAATATCTTATATCATTTTAATATTTATACTATAAGAAGAGTAATAAAAGTTGTATTATTTTGAGGTATGAACTATAAAAACGTGTAAATTACGAAACACAACGCCACATTTCTTGTTAAAAATATCATATTCCAGGTAACAATTTTAGACTTTTTTTTAGCATTCAGACGTATTTTTACATTTATGCAACTTCAGATGTCAAGACCCTTGGAATGTTTAAAATGTGCACAATGTTATTTATGGTAAAATAAAACAAGTTTTACATATAAATATATATTACGCATGCACATTTATTTATGAACTAAATATGTATTGTAGGTAATTAAAATGTTTAATTTATAGTAATAAGGACTAATATTGTGTATGTTTGCAAGGATTATCACGATATTACAGTGACAATCTCACTTATTACTCAGCGTTCTCATTATTAAGAGGTGTAAATTAATGCATGTGCCATCGTTGATCAGGTAGAGGATTCGGTGATAGCCATTGAACTAATTGTTAACGTGTTTTTAAGATATATTAAAGTACATTACATAAAGCGATAACGCTTGATTGGAGCTTAATTTCTTTAATTTACACGACATAATTAAATATTAAGATTATTACAGTTTATGTCACTGAGTATGTTAATAAGATTGGAACATCCGATAAACTATATACCAATTGACTTATAAGATACCCATCATATGGTACTGGGTAATTACTATGAGTGGAGTGTGATTATTTCTAGGGCTTTCAAACGCTATAATTTATTAAAATATCATTGACAAAAGGTTTAAATAACTACCCTACAGATTATACTGTTCTAAAACCTACTTATATGAGCCAACATTTAGTTGTTTCGTAATACAGAAATATATCATATACTCTATGGTTTACAAAGTAGGGAAATGCCGCGGTGCCCCCACGTACCACACTACAGGTTCAGCTGAGGTTTAATGCAAATTTCTATGACTATAGCTTATTTATTTAGGCTATATATTTGATCATGTAAACATTTAACAATTATGTGACTATACGCAGTGTATTTCAAAAATATTTGACCATACGAATTTCTCTTTGCCATCCTACTTATTGCAAGACCAATGTAACTTACCGTTCGCTAACGCTCAGCTTAATGATATGGAAAGAAACCTTTTGATTACTTGTTGTTACACTCATGGAAATTAAGTATTATGTACGATTTCACATCTATAGGCATGTTTGTTCTTGAGATATCGCGTAGACAGGATACAAAGAGATAAATGAGATTTGTTTCCGTCTGTCGAGTGATAAGCGTTGTTGACGCTCAGCCAAAGAGCACTCGACAAAGCATAAAGAAGAGCATTCATAAGCGGCGTGTGTTAGATTTAAATTGGCGGGAGAGGGGATGGTAAATTGTAAACACCACAATCGCGTTATGTAGTGGAAATATGTATGGAGTTTTTTGTAATATATAATTCTTTCTCTTAGCGAGACAGCCGGGTTGGACTCTTGATGCATAAAAGACGTTTTAAATAATGGTCGATTGGTTGTCGTATATACAACAATAAATCGACCATTATTCTAGTTAAAGTTGTATATTCAAGTACTTTCAATACCCTTCCTATATACTCGTATGAAGGGTATTGAAAATACTTAATGCTAATGTAGAATACATTACAATGCTTATAATTTGATAAGCAAGACCTGTAAAGGAATATAAATATTCAATGATATATCCAAATATATTAGATTAAACATTGTCAAATATAATAATTGTACTGTTTAATTACTGAAATGAAAAATATATTATAATCATATAAGGCATAGAACAGAACTTATATCCATGCTTCATTTCATGATTATCAAATACATATACTAAATAGAGTTGCGTTGTTTGTTGTGAGGTTAGAATTCATTTAATTTTATTTATTTCTTTATCATTTCATATATTTTTACAGGCTTTACAAGTTTAAGCCAACTACAATTTAAAATATGTTATCAAAACTGTTTTCTTGTGGTTCAAATACTATGTTTGAGATAAAGGCTATTCATATAACACAATTGTAGTGATAAAGCCACAGAGCTTCCTTATGACGTTTGTTAATGCAGACATCAAGCATGGTTATCTCTGACCCTTTGACATACTAGTACATTAGCTATGGACTACTGTCAATACATTGTATGCTAGGAGACATATCAGACATTACAGAGTATGCAATCAGTACTACTCAGTGTGACTATGTAGCGTTATCTACTGACAATACTGTATTCAAAGACGGCTCACTGTACTTACGTGTTTATACGGTTTTACGTAATCAAACACATAATGTTTGGAAGTTATAACAGTACTTATAGCTAGTTACCTTAGCACAGGTAGTAAGCACGAATTTTCGACCTATATTTCTAAAAACAAGATCGAAGTACGCCACATCACATGTAGCATTACAGGCAGCATTTCAAGTATATAGCTAGCCCTTTAAATTAAAATACATGTCACTATGTCACATACTAAAACCTATAAGATGAACGTTAACATTTTCAGTGATGCCCGTCATCTATCTAATAATAATTCAGATATTTTCAAATCTAGATCATTTCAATTTCAATATCTTGTGACATTGATATCTTCTAACAGACAGACAAACTGAAATGACTTTTCCACCCCTCGAATGATAGGCTTTTCCAGCCTACAAAGTGATCTCTAAAAAGCTCAACATTCATAATTTGTGCGAGTCAAAGTCTAACATGGACATTCTAAACAACATTTAAAAATAACCACTACAGTTCTCGTACAAATTATTGGTATTATTATTCACTACACAAATCTTTGGTAAGAGATAGTTCATATATATTATATGTGCCTATCAGTCGGGGATTACGGTTTTAAAAGATTTTTTCTACTATGGAGACAATCATATTTTTGTCATTTATTCTATACATGTGTGTATATTTTTTATTAATGGCAGTAATTAAATATTAATACTTCCCATTTAAAAACTTAATAACGTGTTAAGAACTTTCATAGAGATAGTTTTCAGTAAATAAATGTGTTATGCTGATCGAATAAATCAAATATAACGGTATATCTGGTTGGAGAAATATTAAAACGAGAAGTAATTTACTAAGATTCAGGACCATAAAGATTAAACACCATGTACAAGATTAAGTGTATTTGCGACGTAACTAAACACTAGGATTGATAAATATAATTAATTTGACCGAACAACAATACAACACGAAAAGGCGGTCAAGTTGAAGCTTTAGCATTTGGAATTTTACAGGTTTTCCAACAAGTCACGATTTGATAAATGAATTCCGCAAATTAATTAGTTTCACCACTCGTGGCTGCTATTAATCACTCAAACATTTCTCTTTGAACTAAACTGGCAACTGACATTGTAACTTGTATACATAACAATCATTCTATTTTTCAATTTAATATTTCATTTTCTTACAGATGGAATGGTAAAACATACACGCACCAAAATAAACAATTTGGTACCTTACTAGTATTAATAAAAGATTTTGGTTTGCGTACTTGTCTTAATTAATCACGAAAATAATGTAGCTAAATTTTTACGATTTGAGGTGCATTTTATAATCAATCATATTTTTCGGTTACATCTATGCAACTATATTTCTATTCTAACATCAATTTTATAACTGTGTGTGTTTGTGTGTTTTGACTCATAGTTTTCATTATAAGTGGTTAATTTAAACTCACATATAGATATTAAAGGCAGTTGTTTACTTTTTTAAAAACAGCTTTAAGAATTTAATATATGAAAAGGAATAATAAAACATACAAGTCAAGTTATGAGAACCATAGCTCTGGTAGGCCGGTACATATTGCTTATCGTTTCAGTGCATATGCCAATTTAAGATTCCATCAAGACCAGATACATTGTTAGTAAAATCTTGCTAAAATAATTCATCCAATATTATATGTTAGTTATTTCAAATTGGACAATTATTTCAAGTTTCGTTCACAAACCACAGGACAGTTGAATTTAGCTAAATTTCGGTGTTGACTTTGGTCTAATTTGGCAAGTTTTCCTTTTTTAAGTATGACGCAAGAAAGCCTAACAATTTTTCGGTACAATTATAATAAATGGAAGCATGTCAATATTTGTATTCGATAAATAACACATATGAGAATAATTTTAAAACACTCAGAGAAGGTATTACGTATAAGTTTAAAAGCTTAATCAAGATTATACCTTTCACATAGTCCACATTAACAATGACTTTGATATATTTTAGAATTGTAGTATTTGGAATATAAGTACTTCAGTATATATCGATTGAATTATACTCGGTCTAGTATATTCATTTATGTACTATTACTATTACACATATACACTCCCACACCTGGCAGCCGTCCATACCTTACTACCTGCCTATTGTGAGTCATCAACATGGTAAAACTACTTTTAATATATTTAAATAATTTTATGGCAAATATTAACTACTTAAAACATTCTAATATTAACATAAAATAGTCTAATTACACAGCATAGTTACGATATCTCATAGACACAGAATTATGATATTAACTTAATTTTATTTATTTCAATATCATTTGTTTTTTTCCTTATAACATAGCTTTTTCGTAATTTTCATTATTTCAGTAGGCATAAATATTACATATGCTATTAAATTAAATTAATTAGTTCGAAATTGATAACTGGATTATGTCTTTCTAGAACTAAGGTTATGATAGAAAAGACAGTCTGAAAATTGTGGATATTACTGAGTATTCAAGAGCCCTTAAATTGGCGAGGGTCAGTAATCTTTCAGGGCCCAAGGTCCTCCGTACTCCTTGTTTGTTACTTTCAAGTTCGTTGTAATCCTTATAAGCATTCTAGCTACCGGGACATCTCTACGTATACTAATTGTACAATGATTATATTTATTACCTGCACTATTGCCTAAATGATACGAAATTCTATCACACGTGGGGATGGAAAATATAATTTCTTCCTGTCTGTGTGCCGGCTTGATATCTTTAAAACTAAGTGACCTATAGCCTTGAAATCATAATAATATTATAAATGCAAATTTGCCTTTTTGCTTGTTTTGCTTTTACGCGATAACTATTCCATTGTACTGAAATTTTGCATGAACGTTCTTACGGTTCCTCGGATATATATTGGCCTATTCTTATTTCAACAATCCCTCGGGCTACTCCCCACTGGTCTTTAAAGTAGCGAAAAAAATCCCGTCTTGATATCTAAATTTGTGGAATGTTACGTAAAATAGCGTGTCTAATATAATAAACTGTTCTGTGTAATCATTGTTTATAATTTTCAATGTGTTTACATTTGCAGTGAGTACATTCAATTATTAAAAAATCATGTTATTTCTCACAGTTTTAGATTTCAGCGATTAGGTAAGTACTTATCTACCTTAGAAAATGTCATATGACGTAAGATGGTCAGAATTGTACTTTAAAGACAACTTTGAAACAGTTGGCAAGATCTATGATAAATGAAAGTCCGCTGGACTGTGCTTTTGAACTAATTAATCAATTTCAACTCTAAATGTTACAAAATATTAAAATATTGTTAGTTTATGTTGTTTAGTTTGTTGTCATTACAAAAAATGCGCATTGTCATTTTTTCTTTACTTTTAACCATACAGTTTAATCATATACATATTTGACTTAAAAAACAATATTAATATGATCTTTTCAATCATATTTTTTATTGCAACAAACTTATTTTCTCTGATATATACAGTTAATTTGTCGTTTTGCCTATACGGAATAATCTTAATTTTCCTTCGTTAGCAATATTACACATATTAATCATTCTAAACCAACTATAGTGACCATAGAGAGCTATGTAAAACATAACCAATAAAAGCAAAAAATTATGAAGTTCAAACAATTTCTTTACGGTGAAACAAACCAAAGAGAGTACTTTTTATTATCATGAAACACCGTATAATGTCTGTGAATGACAACATTTACAAGATATATGACGCTGTATCACATGAATGCAAGAGAGAAGTGCAATAAATTCTTTTAAAATATCACATAACACAGCCTTGTGGTACTCATGGCGGACAATAACGCCAGATTTACAGCTCCATATTGTAGCAGTAGTGGGGGGTACTGATAAACCTCTCGTACTAGACCAGACATTTTACGCGTATAGAGAGTTTCTAATGCCATACTCCCTTAGGTAGTTCGTAAATTCTTTAGGCATACGTGTCTAGCTCTGAGCTAAAAATCAATGCAAGAAAGATTTCAAAGTGGATAATTTCCATACATTATTATAGTACTGTAAATAATAATGTAGCACTTTATAACGTGTAGCTATACGTTATTTAGGTCAGGTTCGGCAGAAAATATTTTAGTCGTATTTTGGTGTAATTTGCCTCATACATTACTTATAAGCTTAAGAAAAGTACAAAAAATTTCGATTTTTTGATCAATTAAAAGACATATACCTGCAAGTATTTAAGGACCCGTTAGCGTGTAAAGGAAGAGGCAGCGTACAGACGAGTAGGTGGACTGCTCATTTCCTTTTTAACATGAATAGTTTTGTCCAATAGAAGTACTGAATTACCAATAGTCTCTAATACCTGTTTATCAAGAGCTATCGAAAAAAGTTTACAAATAAGTTGATAAATAGAGGGATAAATAGTCCTTTGACCTTTTTACTGCAAAATGAGTAGCGTTCTTGGGACAAAGGTAATCTCATACGACAAGTTTAATTTCGATAGAATAATACTATTAAAAATTATTACATAGATAGAGTAAAATAGTATTATAAATTTATATATTTTGTTATACAAATATTCCGACTTCTTTCTGCATAGTAAGTGATAAAGCTACATGTAATGTCACAACTAGTATTCACGTTGATTTATTTAAGGAAAATACTACTTTGTTTTCTTTAAATCCCAAATTGGCTGTCCCACTTTAATAAAGAGATATGCAAAACGTAATATCTTAGTATATATTTATTGCATTTGAATTTAGCCATTGGATAGCCATTTCTTATTTGAAGACATTTATATCATTAATGTGAAGGAAATTAAAGTAATTGATCAATCCATAAGTCTTTACAACGCTAACAAATCTAATTAAATAGAATTGAACAAATGATGCCAGTAAATTTGAAAGAGTTAGTTGACCTCCTCAATTCATGCCACAATTAAAACATCGTGGCCGTTACCCAAAGCCTGATAAATTGCTTCATTCTGGATTAATTTATTCTTAAAGTCTTTACTGTCTACCAACTAAGTCTATTTTATAATTATGGCTCATTGTCTATACAAACAAGTAATTTTTTTACTACTTAAATGTGAGTTGTGATGATTATGAAATTGTTATTAATTCACTACAGATATTACTTAACGTTTTACCCACAGCAGTTAATAACAATCAAGCTGTTTTATTTGTTTTGTATACAAACTTTAAAGGCAGCCAATTTCTAACTGCATTCCATAAATTACTAATAAAACAGATTTTAATATTTTACATAACATTGCCCTTCCCCGTGATATAAATAAATGAATAATAATATAAAACTGGTGTTAGATATTCAAATTAACTAAAGTACCCTATACGGGGTATCTTTATTAAATTATATAACTTACACTTTATTTAGTAAAACCTGTAACCTTAAATGTTGAGATGCATTAAATTATAGTTTAAAATTTCTAATTTTGTTATTTTACTACTCAAATTTGAATACTAATAAGCATATCTATGCGTTTCTTATGTATTTAAAAGGAAATAATAAACCCACAGCTACTCATTTAGAATTATTCATTTGAACCTTTTATTAAGTTAGAATATTTATTTATATACAATACTCCAACCTTTTATATAATTCACATGTAGTTTGGCTATTCTTTCATGAAATTTCCAATATCTCCAAAAATAATGCGATGTACAGTGTATTTACTGCTTGTTCAAACCCATAGTATGGGCATGGAGCTCATAACATTATTATACATGATCTAGCGTCAACATATAACCGTAAGATCGGATTATCTTCAATTTCTTTCCTAATTTAACATTGAATTTATATTCCAGAAAATAGAGTCTGGTATTAATTAGTGTACAGATCTTTCATTGTTATGTTTGGCTGTTTTTGATGGAATCTGTTGTTTATCTTACTCACAATTATAAAAGATTAAGATTTGTAAAAATTCATTAACTTTAAATTACCATTGGGCTTTTTCCTGTCATGTGCATTCTAGTTTTGTTTTTGTAATATTCCAAATACACACTATTTTACTAAAACTTATGATAGGAATAGGATGTAATATTGAAAAATCGTTTTGAAGTACGATATCAGTACATTTAGTTTTATTTTGTAACAGGCTTACCTTCTTTTTGACAACTTAAAAGAATATAATTTTTAAGTCATCTCTCTCTCTAACGGTATATTTTAATTGTATATCTTCGCTAATCATAAATGACTGTTTACAGGCTTTACTCGTTAAATGATGGCCGACAATAAGCGTTCTTCGTTTTCTTGGTCCTTCGTTTCGATCTCTGTTATTAATCATTATTTTATTCATGCAGAGTGCACAGAGACCAGTGCAATTCTTTAGCCTTTGTTTTATCGTTGAGTTAAGAATAAGTACTACCGATCGAGTTCATATATCACTAGATACATCCCGTATGGTTCTGTTATATAAGTAACACCCAGATGTGTATAACGAGATTCTTGTATGCATTAGTAGAGTGTGTATGTTTCATACATTACGTGTGTACGAGTTTTAAAACTCTAATATACCTACTCTAAGTTCTCTTTTTATTAGACCACTATGTCTTATATGTTTACCAATGACAATATCTTATAGTATAATATACAATTATTTATATATTGACTTAAATAAAATAAAACTCATTAAGTATATTAACATTTTAAAACCAATCAATGAAAACTACACATCAATAACAATGTATAAATAAATAAATTTTTAGGAGCTATAACATTGAAATTCGATAAATAACAAATAAATCAAACTGGACGTATCAAATGATTGATGAATGAGGCCGATCATTCAACTTTCTTCGGTGTCTCCCTTTTCATATAATATCCATTTATATCCACTAGTGCGGCACATTAAAACTGACATAACAATTATTCAGTTTTGCTGTGTAGCTGGAATAAAATGTTTTAGGCATTGCATTATATTTCTACTGATCGTTGCAGTAAATATTAAATATTGCTCTAAGAAATACTTAATTTTATTTCAAGAAATTCAAAAATAATATAATATTGAAAATGTAATAGCATGTATTCAATCTTAAAAGTCGAAGGCAATATTACGTCTCAAGTCTGACACGATGACTTAAGTGTGTAGTGATTTTCCAGCTTTATAACACGTATTTTGTACACTACTGTAAAATCGACACACTGATGAAATTTGCGAATGTCTCATGTGATAAGATATTTTAAGATATACTTCATCTGTATACTTTGAATTTTGCATTTAAACTTATTTCTACGTAGAAAAAAAGGGGTGCATATCCAACCTTGTGTATACACAGACCGTTATTGATTCAAAGACTGTTACGTTACCCTGGCGTGTCTTTCCTTGCATTAGAATAGATAAGGTGGGAGAATGTACTAGTGTAGGAATTTAGAGCCCACTTTATACGAGAAAACTTATTATTTAATCGATAAAATGTATCCTTGGAAAGTAATCAAATGTGACCCATTGTTGGATATCTAAATAGGAGGGAAATTAATTGGTTAAAATTATGAAATACTTTTTTTCATTTGAGATATTACTTTTATAATCATACTCTTATTAGATTTTTACATTTAAAAACAAATTTAAATGTACAGGTCCCTAATTGAATTTTCCAGTCTCTTTATCTTCTTTGTTTTACGTTGATATAAGTCTTATTTGTAAACTTATATATGATAAGTTTGTTTTAAATGTATCAAGCTAGAAAAAATACGATATGACAGAAATACCGTTACACTTGTATTGTTGGAGACTTTTATCAAAGTTAGGGCGGATGACGGTACACTATCTTAAGAAACATTTATATATCGATTTCACGAAAATAGGTTGTGGGATATTACACAATGAAAGTTGTATCTCGGAATCTCTACTACTCGTATATGTCGGTGCATGTACTTTAATATTAATGGTACAAATAACAGTATTATGCTGTATGGTAAGTGAAATATGACATTAAATAGTGAAGCATTAGTGAAAAGTAAGATAATGTCACCACTGCAGTATTAAAAATACGAAAAATACAAATGTAAAGAGAATAATTTAAATATTAAATATTAATTTGGTATTAACTATTTCTTAAAAATTATAACTGATATTCCTAAATTAGATTTATAAAATTTGCTAACAATATTTTTACGTTTCTATTTTTATGGAACGATGTTTTAACTTCATAACTAATATTAAAGTAGTTTCTACAGCTTTGGAAAAGTACACCAGGCAGATGAACACTGGTTAAGACAATGATACATATTTATTCAAGCTAGATGGACAGAAATGTTATTAATTAACTTCTACTAAGTTCATTGTTTATCATAACCACTGCTGATTTACAATGTCATTATTGTTGTAAAAAATTTCTATAACTATAGTTTATTTTAAATTCACTACTGTAGATCATGTGATTACAAAAACCACACAGACTTACCACGCAATCAATTAACACTAGTAGTGAATGTTTATACTTGGGGGTAAGACATGGTGGTGAGAGTGTTTGTTTCTAAGAAATGCTCTGGATTTAATGATGAATAACATTGATATAATGTTTATTTATTTAAATCCAGGAAAAATATTAAGGAGTTATTGTAATATGTTAAATATAAAATATGAAATTGAAAAATGCTAACGTAGTAAAATATGGAACCGTTGTAATCCTCATTTCACGTTCTAAACAGGGGTTCTAAAATGCCCATCATAAATTCTGTAATCATTTTTTAATTTTTTTTATACTTTTTTTGTATTCAGTATACAAATTTAAAATTATTTTTTCTCTATCTTATTATAGAAACAAAACAGTTGTTGTTTCATGAAACTTGTTTCATTGTTGATTTAATTACGAATTGGTCATAATAAGATATGGGTTATACAATATATGAAGGAAATTAGTTGAGTTAAATATGTTTATCTAATGGAAATTGCCTCTTCCTTGAAAACTTTCGTTGGTTAAGGCTAGCAAACGAACTCATCCCAGCTATGTCTAAATATTGCCTTCATGTGAAGTTAAGTCTAGATATTAAAAAAAATATGACAGTTATCGTGTTTGTGATGACTCCCACAATGTTGCATGCCATATAAAAATGTGCCCATCCTCTATTTGAAAACTATACGTGATATAAAATAAACGCGTGGGAATAAACATTATCGTACATTTTTTTAAACACTTTTATTTTGTGAAATAATGCGTAATAACTTGTATATTACAAAGCCCTTTACAAAAAAATTAAGCGACTATAATTTTGAATCTTTTTATTAGTTAACATTGTACTAGAGAAATCATCCAAGGTATGTGCAAATACTGTCACTGTACCAATTTATGGCTAGATATTTTAAATTCTACAAAAATTAATTATCTTTATTTATTTCATTCAAATAAATAATGATTACAGTTATAAAGTTCTAGAACAAACTAGAATACGAAATAAAGTTATGGACAATTACTATGCTACAAATACAGAATATATATAGTATAAAATCTAAGGGTGTTGCAAGAATAATGCACCTAATAAAGTACCGTGTTGCTATCACGTATCGAACTATTACACTAGACCTTAAACTCTATAAAAAAAGCTTCGGTGACGACGGATTCACATTTTTGGATCACCGTTCACCAGGAAATACCCGATGTTGCACTGTCCACTGCGCTATTGCTACACCCTCTTACAGCGGCACTCCACTGACACTGTGCTACTCAAATGCATGCGTTCTTAATGCGCCACCCCATAGTAAATAAAAAGTGAAATGTGATGTAAAAAATAAGGGATTAAAATATAAAACAAATTCAATATATTACAATAACACCACAACAATAAAAAACTTAACAATATGAATAATAGTACTACATGCTAAGGAAAAATACATATTACGCTCATGTAACAGTCATTCAACAGGACCAATATTCTCATTGAGTCTATTCAGCGATGTGCTGTTCAGTTGGATGTGTTATATCGCATAATTTCACGCAAGCACACACACAAATATTATATAATAATATAGCCTATTATATATATATATATATATATATATATATATATACATTACATATATTATATATATATATATATATATATATATATATATATATATATAATTTCAATAAACACTGAATCGCAAAAAGTACTTGCTCCGCCGGGAGTCGAACCCGGATCTCTCACTTGCCGGGTGAGATATATATATATATATTTATATAAACTTTTGGATTATAGTGGGTATGGATTATGGAGGTCTTGATTGAAAATATCCAAAATATTTTCCGACATTTTCGTCATAATGGTGATTGCAATAGCCAGATTTCTATTAAATTCACTTAACACTAGTAAAATAACATCTTATTCAGAACGTTTCATTAGCTCGTTAGACTCCTTAACACAAAAATCTTCACTTATTTGGAAAAGGAAGTCAAGTAAAGGTTGCTCTATACCATTTGTGGTTCACGGGGTTGGTAGTCTAGTCTGTGGCAGTCATTATTTAATGCCAGTCGTCTATATTTTGTTATTTGAAAGGGAACCTAACGGATTTCAAACAGATACTTAAGTAACTATTGTTTGTAGTTGGATAAGTCTATACATAGTAGACAACTTAATCTTAATTCTGGGTATAGAAATTAAGTGTACTTAGTAATACTATTTTGTACTTGTTTTATTATTTATGCATGCTAGATATACCTTCACTACAAAATATAAAATATCTAATTATACAACACTATAAATACAGAAAAGCCTAAGTAATAAAAACGGCACATTATCCAGAGGAATAGCAGCGCAGATCGTCAACCAAATTATTTACTAACACGCTGAGGATTTTTACCCTTACACCTATAATATTAGCTTTTTGAAGTCAACATTATATAAACTAATTTTAAAATATATCCTAGAGTTTCCAATTGTATAGATTCCTTGTACAACTATACCGGTATATTGAATTAGGATCTTAAAAAACATTTACAACTCTAAATTCAAAATACTTTTTTCTAATTCTTATTAATCTTCTTTAATAAGAAACGTTGTGTTTCTCAGCTCTTAATCTATAATAATCATATTTAAAATAATTGTCTTAGTTAGAACTATCTCGTGTAACTTTCATTAATTTTTTTACAAATACCATTTTCATGAATTCAATCTTCAGAAAATTATTTTTATTTTTATTTTCCATTTGATTTTAATATATATTAAACTTTAAAGTGTTTTAATTCAACTTTTAATTGTTTCATTTCATTTTAACTTTAATCCACTACAATTTCTAATCTAAGTAATGCTTCTTTGGTTTTCTTATTTTCAAAGATTTGTACTTTTTTATTTTCTCTTAAAATTATAAAATAGAGATCTAATTCATTAACACAAACTGTATATGGATGTAAGCTTTTTAATGGGTTATCTTTAGAATCTGTAGGATTTACATCACAATGTAACATGTTATAACTTTTTATAATCGAGATGTAATAAGTTTCATTGGCTCGTATTTTAATATTCTAAAATCTTATAAACACCATTAGCATTAAATTAAGTTATATTACTTTCACTGCAATCGTTATAAATATCTTATTGAATTTAAGGTAGTTATTTCTGGAATTTTCAACTTAATCCATTTATAAAGAACAAATATTAACTAATAATTGTTATTTTTATTATAAATACCGGACTAATCAAGCATATGTTTTTTATTAAAATTACTATGATGTTTTACTAGAGGCTGCCATTATTTTTTATTTTTTTCGTCATTATCTACACTATATAATGATTGTTTTACTTTATTTTATACTTAGAGTAAAACAATAACTTTAGATTGAGTAAAAAAAGATTTTTTTTATTTGAAGTTAGGTTTTTATAGACCAACATGATTTTAATTTAAATATTATTTTTATCACCATCACACATTTTTGTAAATCCTAAAATTGTTGAATAAAGACCCAATTCATTAAAAACTGTGTTTTCTTGTTAGGGGCTATCCTGATTATTTACAACCTTATGATAACAAATCTTGTTATCTTAATTATTATCAAAATTTATTATGGAATATCATTAACAAATATAATATGTCTTTGACTATTGCACAAAGGGCACGAATCGTTCTTCTTATAGTTTTCAGGATTCTTCCCTCAATCTTGAATAAAAGTAGTGTTACTTAAAACTTTCAGATTTGACTGTAACTAAACTCTTGAGAATACTAGTATTTTGATCTATTTCATATTGATATATTCATTTCATATGGTGCTGAGTCCTTCAGTCAGTATGAAAACCGGGAATTAAGGTTACGTATATATAAGCACTATTTTCATGCTAAATGTTTCTGTGTAGGACTAACGAGAAAAGAAATTCTGGAAGATTATAAAAAAAAATATTTATTTAACGAAGAAAGGGAGGTGGAAGGTCGTGCAAAGGAAAGGCATCCTGAGAGAGTTATCAGCAGATAATTGCACACTAATGAGCCCTTGTGCCGCTCCTAATTTTGCCTAAGAAGAATTAATTTGTTTATCGTATTTAAAAATTAAATATATGATATCTTTGTCCCGTAACTCTCTGGAAAAGTATACCACGTTATTGTTTGAAATATCTTTCAGGATGTGAACGTGAGTCTCCGATGCTTATTTTCCGATCTGTCTGACTGTATGTTTTTTATAAAGTAATTACACCATATTTGACTGGAATGTATATGATAACTAAAAAAAAGGAATATAATGAAATTATCTTTTGTATTTGACACACACACACGCGCGCGCGCACACACACACACACACACACACACACACACACACACACACACACACACACACATATATATATATATATATATATCGAAATGGCAGTTACATAATCTTCCTGTATTTTATTATATATATATATATATATATATATATATATATATATATAGTCAAAACTTTTTAACTTAGAATTTCTTAAAAACTTGAATTTCTTCTCAATAAATGTATTTAGAAGAGTTTTTTGAAGTTTTATCACAAATATAAAAACACTAAAATTATTTATATTTAAATCAAATAATGAATAATAATTGATTTAGAGCAGATTTTCTGTGACAAGACATGGCCAACATTTATAGCTGCCGTTTATTGAGGTTTTGTATTGGCTATTCGCTGAGAATCTCGATAGTAGTACACATAAAGTAGTAAACGAAAGGCTGATTTTGTTATTATACGTAAAATCATTTTAAAAAGTTAGTAAAAATAGTTTGTACACAACATGTTTCTAAAAAGTTCAAATATTTATAAAATCTTTAATTTTTGCTTAAATATTGGCTTATTTTGGGGCCTATCTTACACCATACACTCGTGGAACACGACAAAAGCAAAACGGAGTGAATTTGATTGAATGTGCGAGTTGTGGTTAGTGGCAAGGGTAAACGGTGAGAGTTAACGAACTCAGAGTTAAACGTACAAAAGAAACTCTTGGGAAAGGATGAAGAGCACAACGGAAGGGAATAATATTGAATGTAAGGTGGTTTTGTGTGGGTGTCATGGATGGCCGATGATAGTTATCAGCTGACGATTATCTAATAACGAGCTCAGAGATAGGAGTATCACATAAACTAGTGAGATATGATAAACAGCACAACGGGAGGGGAATGTGAATGATTGTAATGTCAGTTGTGGTGGGTGGCAGCGGGTCAGGGGATAGTTATCAGCAGAAGATTACCCGTTAATGAGCTCAGAGCTGTTCGCGATCAGCCGGCTCATTGTATTAAATCTCCGTATAAACATTTGTATCATTGGTGATAATTTTACATAATATTTTGTTTACTGCCCATTAATTAAACTATGTACTTAAAAACCAATAAAGTAATTCAAACTTTGATGACATACATGATCAATTAAATGAACCGTATAATTAGGTTACTCTTATTCTTCTAATAACTACTTAATTAAATTCATGAAATATTTCCTAATGAAATCAAGTATTTTTAAGTAATTTCTTTACACAAAAGCTACTGTTTAAGTTATAAACTTCGTAACACCTTCTGTTCATTTCTAGAGATCAGAAATAATAAATAATGTATGAGTATATATATATATATATACTATATATATTTACATAGACACAAGACTAAATTGTGAATAATTTCATCTTTTTTAAGGGAGCAATCAAAGGTTATTAGGATGGAGTAGTATGAAAACCGTAGTTTGAATAAAAAAAAGTGTTGGAAACCATTGAATAATCGATGCTTGAAATTTGTATAAAAATATAAGATGTGATTGATAAACCTTTTTTATAATTATAATACTATAAATATTTTATCTTACTCATGTTCTTCTAAAAGAAACTTTTTTATTATAAAATTCTTCATCAATAAAGTGAAATACGTCGGTTATTTTCTACCGTGTATGATAGACTATGGGGTTTTATACAATTATAAATAAATATGTTGCGTTCTTTAAAATTATTTTAAATAATTCAAAAATTTTAAATTATTTTATTATTATTCAGAACTCACCCACCCTTAGACTTAATTATTCTAGAGTGGTGGCATTAACATTTTCGGGACGATATAAGCTGCTATTTATTATAACTTTAAAAAAATTATGTGTTTTTTAATTAAATTTATTTTTTTAATAACATGATATTACGATTTCCTTTATATATAAAAAAATTGTCACTCATGTCATATGAATACTTTTCATAAAGGCACTCTAAAATATAATGTATTTTTCATCAGCCTGATTACAAAATTGCGTAAACTTACTTTTAACTACTTTGCGCCTGTAGATTTACATTAAAATAGAATGGATGTCTCCATTATTGGGACGAAATTAGGTCCATATGGTCCTTTCTTACATTTAACCTCGTAAACAAAATTAATGTTAATAGTACAAAATAAGGCTTATTAATAAAACTTAGCTACACATTATTCCATTCACTCTTCCATTCACACAGTCACGATCCAAAGAGTAGCCCCGCCGCCCACCACGATCATCCGGTCCAGGTATTTTCTTCTCAGACAAACCGTTTCCGGCTCTCAATTTGTATGACATAATCTGGTGAGAGGTTCTATAATCTGCATGCAGAGATGGTGAAGGATCGGTTATAGGATGTTGTTCTGTGTATCGGAATTCTGAGAACTAGTACACCGACCGAGTTTTTCATGCGCCACTCCCCATCGAAAACTGAAAGTTTTCTAAACAATATTTTGGCGAATCTGTGTTAATAATAGAGTACAACAATGACAAAATGCGAATCGGTCTTGACTCATTTAACTTTAGAATTGATGACTAAATAAAATATGGGGTTACATTGGGAGGTTATATGAGAGTGGTATATATAACCATCACATGAGACCACTGCAAAATTAATTTAACCCCCATTAACAAGTAATTGTTACAATTAATGATGACTAATTACAATTAACATAAAGTAGATTTAATAAACAACTAAACTGTCCTGAACCGTTTGTAAATTAATGGATTTCATATCAAAATTTACACACAGTGCTTGTGGATTCCCTCTTGGGTGATAATAATATGTTGCCGAGTATCCGTAACATAAGTAATAACCCCTGAAACAACATATTAAATAAAAACAAGGTGAGAGTAAATATTTAGGATCGTATTTTTTATTTATGTCAGCTATGAATTTTATAGTTTTATTACTTTACATGGATTTATTGTAACAACTGCTTTGGTATACATCTAATTGCTTAAATAGCTATGTTATGGATATGACGTACCAAACTTGAATTCGTTATTTCGTTATAGTAATTGGTTATACGTCAACGGATTCTCTTCACCAGTGCCATCTGTAAAATTCTTCATGTTTTTATGAGGCCAATAGTTGCATAGGAAATACGGTATAAACTGAAAAAATCCAGAAGTAAAAAATTGCTTTATCAATAAATACCTACCTAACTTAAAACACTTTTAAAACTAATAATGGGTTGAATTTACAGGTAAGCAACCACAATGGCGTTATTTTTACAATTTCTTTTATTTCATGAACACGATATTAAAAATTTTGAAACAATTTTAAAGAAAATCCTTGTATAAGATCAAAATGTGATAGAAAGTAATTCCATTGTAATTTATTAGGCTCTCTCAACTTTAATAAATTTAGGATAACATCACCTGAAATATTCTAAGAAGAGAACTGTGTACAAGTGTTACAGTTCAGTTCTTTAGCATTGTGAGAAACATTCGATATACCCTTACAATTCCAATAAAATATCTCAATACAGGAAAGAATAGAGTAACTTTGCTTTCATACGTCAACTCATTGTATTACTTTCCTTTTCACTTGTGAAATACTACTTTGTACCGTTGGACGATAACACATGAGGGTGGTGACTTCTGAGGTCGTATTAATAAATACTAGAAATGCAAAGTTTACTTATAAGTTCAGTTTAATTACGAAAACTTACAAGCACCACTTTTAGATAGTAAAGGAAAAGTATGTAATGCCACGTTGCTGCCAATTAGAACACAAGAACTAAAAACGAATATCTTCTAAGTGGGCCTAAAATATCCAATGTTCTCTGGAATTATGCCTACGACGTTCTACTTTATAAAACAATAAGATTTCACTTCCCTTCGTAATATGTAGACTCACAACCCGGGTGTCGGTGTCATGGCACGAGACATTGAAGCTGCTGTCTAAGAACGGTTATTTCTAGAAGAGGAGTTTGGGAAACTGGTAGCCATCTACTCAAACAACACGTGAGATACATCAGGTACGTGAGCTACGTGAACTACGTGAACTCGCCTAAAGCAAATTCGCGACGGTATTAGCCATTTAATGATACAAATTACTTATTATTACAACGTGTTCGCCGTTAAGGACGACGCCACAACTTTTATCTATCTCAATCAAGCAAATAAAAGATCTTCAAGGGTAAGTAACTTTACTATTTACAACTTTACTTTACGTTACATTCATTTTTATATGTTTGGCTAATTCATCAAATCAATCAAAGGGCTAATTTAATAATACGAAAAGATAAATTTTACTTACGGACAAAGCGCGCGAGATCTGATCGGTCACGTAGTTGGGCTGCTACAAAGGGTTAGAAGAAAATATTCATACGCGTGCCAATTAGGTAGTTACTCCGCCGATAATTTAGTTCCGGAACATTGGATAAAAATAATATTAAATTATACTGGCTGACTAGGTTGCGAAATTTACATTATATGAAATTTAATTAACTAATTTACGGTACATCTTCTTCTTGTACTTTTCAATAAAACACACATTAAGGCTATTTTATTTTCACAGGAGTATCTTATATCTACAGTTGTAAGAAAAGTAGTTAAGTTATTTACTTTGTGATTCCGCTGAACTACAACTACTGAAGTAAAATTAAATTTTATTTAAAACCAACTGAAACTCGTCAATTACTACATAGGTCAATCGTTTTTCACTTCACGATTTTTATAAAAGTGAAAAATTTTGGATTGATCTCACATCACGAAGTAGTAAATTAGTATTACGTGCCATATTTGTAACCCATCGAAGGCTTAATACATTATACAAAATCACGAAAAATATTGCATCATATATTAGAGTGTTTTCCAAATTGTGCATTGTTATGAGTAATGGGATAGAAAGAGAAGATTGAGTAATAAAATATAGTTTGTAGAGATTTTAATTGTGATGATGTATAATATCACTTTCTTTGGTTTCGCCGATTCCTAGTGTGTTTGAGAACCAGCGACGAATAGTCTGGACTCATAGATAGGTTTACTAAGAATGAAGGTTTGAAACAAAATAAATGGCAAAGAATCTGACCCTTGGCAGGTATAGTAGGGAAGTTATAGCATGACCGGTGGGATGCGCGTGAGGAGTGGAGGAGGTGAGCGCGTGGGGGCACAATCTAGAGTAGGGGAGTGAATACGGTGCTACTACCCCTACTGAGAGTTTTCGGCTCCCGGCTCATAGTGGTGGCGGGAGCCGAATAATGTAGTGTTTGCCAATATTTCTAGACCCTTATGTTCTTACCACGGTTGTCTTTTATGATGAGCAATTTAGTATATGAGACCATGAGAATATTTGAACATTTCTAGACTCTTTTGTAGTTACGGCGACGGACTTTTATGATGGGGAATTCAATACAGGAAATCTTGGAAATATTGGGACCGGATGTACGTTATCTTAACAATGACTATGTACTGCCGAAATTGTGTTCATATCTCACCCTTCTTAATGAGTTCGCAGAAGAGATACTGGGTAAGAAAGGGTTCTCATAAATTGGGAAGGGGTAGGAATTTATATTATTCTTGATCTCCAACGAAGACAACAGTTCAGTATTGTAATTGTTACGCTTTGTTAGCCATTAAAATTCAATTTATCATATACTAACCGTGTAAGCTTCAGGATTTACAAGAGTAGATACAATTATACACTAAAAAACTTTCATAAATTCCAGTTGCCTCTACGACACGCTGTTGAACTTTCTTCAAATTTATAAGTGTGTTGGTTTCTGCTTCCCGTTTCATAAAATGGTAAAAATTTGCAATCACTTCTCTTGCTTGGCCGTGTATAACCTTTCTACCTCCAATTTATTTTTTACATTACGATCCATTACAACCTCTTTACTTAAAACGTAATGAGCACAACAATTAATTCACCAATTGTATTACAACTCGTGAATTGGCACAAGCGAATGTTTTTGGGCGGCACGTATAGAAGACTGGTGACCGAAGTTCACAAGGCTAAATACGGCAACAGACTGAGCCGCTCCACCCCCCACTACTTTAGTTCCGTCTTTGCCTACAGCGCATCTCGAAGTCACCGGTCATGCTATAACTTCTCTACAATACATGACATGATCCAATCGGTGCTCTAGCAGGACTATCCGGTAGCACCGTTGAGAGTTAGTATAGGATACGGATAGTCACGACGAAGTTTACTCATTACTAGGTTAATAAGTTAAAAACGACAAAAGTCATAGTCGTTACACTAAGAGAGAAATGAGACTGCCACTTCGCCTTGATTACACTATATTATTGTATTTTCTACTCTAGGTGTCGCTGGCCTCGAAACGGTATGTAGTTTTGTTTTGAGCTTCTTCGTCGCCGACTTTTTTACATCTCTTCGGACGAACATGACTCCAGATTCCAGGAGTCAGTTCTGAGACAAAGTCCGATACCAAATGCTGAAGTAAGAGAAAGGTGAACTGGAAAAACTCGAGAATCAAAATATAAGTTTAATTACTCTCTTGAAGATTTTATCACCAGCGGAGATTCGCAATAGGAGTGGTACAGGAAACGAAGGGAAATGCTCCAAATACAAAACCCTAGGTTGGAGATAGGAGGGCAGTCAGCTAGAGTCCTCAGGAGTTCTCAATAAGTCGCGCTAGTTAACGAAAAAGTGGATATGTTCAGAAGTGTGTTCGTGTGCGGTGAAATACTTTAGGCGTAAAAGTGTCTTGTGTTAGTGCCCAGCAAACATGTAAGTTAAGAATTGCTATTTAATTGTAAGAAAATAATATTAGGTTATATCAGAGTTTTATCTATCCATATTCATACGTTTCATTTCCATGTTCAATGTACTTATATTTAAAAGCAATAAATTTAAATATCATTTACACATATCAGATTAATATTTGTTATAAAAAGATAGGTTTAATAATTCTAATACATGTAAATATACAGCTTATACATACAATATATATGTAAATTGTTCTTAAATTGGACATGAAATTTATTTCAGTAAAGATAAAATTTAATTGTGTAAATATTTAATGAGAAAACACTCTATTTGCGTAGTTTAATCAATGTGATGGTTTAGGTATTGAAGAGGAAAGATCTCTTTCTTAGTAGTTTGTAAAATGTAATAGTTTAAATTAAATAGTTAATTAAATCATTTAAAAAAAGAGAGAGGTTTCTTCATGCTTAGTTTGTATATGGAATATATCTTAAACATAACAATTTGAAACATAGTATTTATGTTAAAATCTTGTCATAGAATCAATGAAATCTAACTTGTAATTAGAAAGGATGACAAGACTTTGTTCAATATCAATACAAAATTGTTATGTGTAAAAAAGTATACTTCTGATCTGAAATAAACTAAAAAGTAACTCAAATCTAATTCAATAACTCAATTAGATTCAGAAATAAAATAAAAATATGTGTTACTTCATTTGTGTGTGGTGAGTTGCTGACCGAACCTATTAATACATCCTCCAATACCATAGCCAAACATACAAACATATAAAATTTTGAATTTTTTATGGTATTTATTTGTCAAAATTCTTTTTTTGTTATGTATTTAATTCTTGGTTAGTGTTCTGTTTCTACGTTTTATTAAAATCAGGGTGTTTCTGATGAAGGGTTTCTGGGAACTCAAAATTTAAAACATTACCATTTGTTTTTCTGTTTTTTAAGGTTTAAACTACTTGGAAGAGTATATTCAGTATATATATTTTAAATAATACTGCCTTATAGTTTGGTTTTACATACTAATTTATTGTCAGGTTGTGGCATATGAGGTTGTGGTGGTCTAAGAGAATGCAGTAAATAGATCACGTAAATTTAGACTATGAACCATGCACACATACATACACATATATACATACATATATATATATATATACATATGTATATATATATATATATATATATACATATGTATGTATGTATGTATATATGTGTATGTATGTGTGCATGGTTCATAGTCTAAATTTACGTAATCTATTTACTGCATTCTCTTAGACCACCACAACCTCATATGCCACAACCTGACAATAAATTAGTATGTAAAACCAAAGTATAAGGCAGTACTATTTAAAATAGTAATATCATCCAAACACATAAAAGAAAAATTATGGTCGACGTATTCAACCTCCAGATCGTAAAAGGAAGAAATAAACTTTCTAGATAGTAACTTAATTCAACCAAGTAATCGTTGCATTACGTAAATTAACATTCACATAAGGGAAATTTTAACCAGACATAGAGGCTAAAATACCTTCCATTAGTACGTCATATACATCCAAGTATGGTAATGACATCCAATATCGTGTCTGCCGCACGTGAGGAATTCAATGATCCTAATAGGGGCTGCACTGTAAGTAAGATAGTTCATAATTAAAATTTTATGAACGTTAAATGGAAAAATTATTGTTGTACTGTTGTAAAACCCTGTATTTTTAGAACACCAGAATGTCAGTTGAAATTTTTACCAAACCCGATAAATAACCTTGTAGAGAATAAAATAGTGAGTTTGCTGTAGCAAGTAAAGCCAAGAAGGGGCTAGAAAGGCATTTTGGTCTGACATGATGCACAGCAGTGACAGAATGAGCTGAGCGCTGAGCAGCAGTTAACATCTGGAGTTAACGGCGAGCAGTGGATCAGTGGCACCATGTTTTGCTGCCCAGCTGCTTACATCTGTCGCGGTCAGTGTCAATTGTTCCCCGTATGTACAATACAATTATTAAACTTAGTGTCGCCACTCTTCTGCCTACAGCTCACCTCTTACTGCTGGTATCGTGGTCTAGGCCTTAAAAAATAGTATTAGACAAAATTTAAGTTTTAATTTAACTTAACCTTCTTTCTATGTTTGTCCTAATGTTAACTTTACTTCAATTTCTAATATAATATATAGAGTATAAAGAAGAGTTACCAGCAGGCTTTTGTTGGTCGATTTTCGTATCTGCCAAATGGCTTACTTACTAATCACTGTGTTAAATAGAAGAAAACAAAATAACTATTTTTCACTTCTATATTTCGGGGGATTTAATACCCCCGTCTTCAGGAAGTTTTAAATAAAAATGAATACAGAACTATAACATGTAAACAAAAATTAATAAAACATAAATGTAAACACAGTGCATAACATTTGATAAAGTCCAGCTGACGTGAAATTTTTCTAATTCAATCTTGTTGGAACAGTTGATTTTTATAAAGGGTGGAATGCAACTTGTTGCATTATATATATACATATATATACATATACAATATATATACATCTAATTTGTAATCTATGTTTCAATACTACTTATTTCTATTTCTTCGTCAAATTTATTTATTATTTTATCATATTTAACTGGGATGTTTTGAATTTTTTGACATCTGAAGAAGAGGATAAATTCTAGTCCTAGAAAAATACGTTTCATATCCCAAAATATTAATATAGAGACACTTTGTACAATCCATAAAGTGTATTTTCATTTGATTAAATGCCACATTTTATTATCAAGACATCTTTGAAAATTAGTTAAGAATGAAGCCAAATTTAAACCAAATTACCTTTTTTACAACCTTATAAGAAAAAAAGACATCTGTGCCAATTTAAGTATTTAAATGTTTTCTATTTCTAAAAGATTTAATTTAATTTTTAAAATGGTAATTGCCAATTTTATAGTGCGTTGCATTATTTATTAAGCCTTGTTGAGAAGTCCAAATATTAAAGAAAGAAACATTTACTGGTTTAAAAACTTATTTTTTGTTTTAACAAGTGCATAATTGATAGCATCATAATAATTACTCTTGCCATATTAATTGCAGAGCAAAAAAAACGATGCTAGAGTAAATAAAGACTAATTGATGTGAAACTCATAAATATACTGATGTCACATTTATGCTACCAACTACACAAATTCTCCATTTAAGCTAATAGAGTATCCAGTCTAATACGAGGTACAGAATGTAAAAAAAGCTGTTGATTTCAAAATTACCTTTTTAACTGTATACAAATCTTTAATTTGATAATGTTACAACAGATGACAACAATAATGTTAGCTAGATGACAATCACTCTAATTTGTGTAGGCTTCTACCCCAATATTTTTTAATATTTAAGTCCCCCTTCCGTATTTTTATGTGTATTCACAAAACAAATGTTCAGTTTTATGTTTCAAATTGAAATTGAATAAAAATATTTAATTTCTGGAGGTTGCACGCCTTAACTAATTTAAAAACCTTATGTAAATTCACATACTACTGAATCCTATTACTGTACCGCTCCACTCAGATGTGTTAAAAATAATTATTGTTATAAAGCATGTTTTATTTTATAGTTTTTGGTGTCAGGGGTCACATGTTTTGTTGCTTTCTTGAACAGAGAACAGTTTGAATAGAGAACAATACTGATCCAATATTAATATTTTAAACTATCTTGCTCTCTTAACTATAACTGTTTGGTTACAGTTTGGTAAATAAAGTCTATTTTGCTGTTGCACAAAGTTCACATATGTGCACAGTTTATAAAAATTGACATTATTTGTAATTTTGGTGTTAGTTTAAAGAAAAGACTTATATTGATAAAAATTTACCCATTAAGTTATATAGCCTATTTTAAAAGTATTTATATGACTTTCAAAATTACACTAGCTTTAAATAAAATTACAAACCATTTTTGGTAAAACTATTTTTATAAATGTTAATTCACTGTAAATCTACTTAAAGTAATAGAAATAAACCAAAACAATAAACGTTTATTGTATTACCAAATTTTTATCAAACCCTAACACTTATTTTAGTATTTTGTAACTGTTTTTTACAGTTCTAGTGAAATTTGATTTGAATATATTTAATTAAAATGACTGGTATTTTTAAATGACCAGAATTATGTATTAGTTCCTAAGATTGTCGCACGATTGCGGCACCAATCGAAGACATTGCAGACAGTCTGTAAATGGAAGGAAAACCGACATACAGGTGGAACGGCAAAATAACAATGTCAGGGGAGTTGTAAGGGTTAAGCAGCTGAATTATGGTTGAAATTTGCTATTTACAATGAGTAGTAATTTAGAATGAGGTATAAATGTATAGTATACTTCGTAAAATATCTTGAAGAAAAAGCGATGTGTACATTTTTGAGAGAATCCTTTGAGAGAAGCACTTGGCTTTATTTCATGCTGTCATATTTCTCTCGCAGGATGACACAGTGACAAGTGACACTTTCCTCATTAATACATCAATAACTAATGTTTACAGGCAGTAAATACGTGTTGAATCCTGAACTCCGAGCGAGGCGTATTGTTAACATTTCGCAGTACTCTTCAGTGGATTTTTGCAAACAGTTTTGGTTCCTTGGAGAAAATGGTGAGTTTAATTTTCTCTAGTTGTTTGATTTTCTATTAAGGTTGATATCACTAAGAAACAATCTGTAAAGCCTGGGTACTGTGTGTAATTTTGTTTATTGTCTTCCAACGGCGTAGCCATTTAACCCTCCAATTGATGACCGATGGCACAGACGTTCATCAATACTACTTATGATAAAGACGGCAGAGCCGTCTGTCAACTTTCCGTTATTATTACGTGAAAACCGTTTAAGTTATAATGAAATAACTTGCACCAGTCAAATCCTCTACTCATAATCAATTAATTTTATATAGTTTATACTCGTAATATTAGTTGTTGTCAGCTGATATCGATCCAAATGCTGTATGGCATACAATACGGATGACGGTCTATGCTGTTGGTGATGCGCAGCACGGCCTTGACGATCTTTGTTGGTACTGATGTTAGGTTATTATGTAGGCTAATTGTTTATAATTTATTGTTATGTTGTGAAATGGGTTATTCTCGTTGTTCAAATGATATACGTGAACTATTTGATGATGAAAATATTAGTTCTGATGATGAAAGTGACGTATCAGCAAATGGAGTGGATGATGATATTTCTTTGTCAGATTTATTAGGTAGTCTGGATGATTATAAACCAGTGGAATGTGGGTTGGGTTTTGAACAGATTGAAAATGACAGTGATAACAATACATCATTATCTGGTATTCCTCTTGCCCCAAGAATTCATCAAACACTAATATGGATGCGTAGGCCTACTTCCAAAAAAATAGTAGATACTTTACATTTTTATCAAACAACTTTTTTGTGTTGTAATAAATGTATATGTAAATGTGTATGTAAATATATATATATATATATATATATATATATATATATATAATCTGAAGTCATGTGAAAGTTACATGGAGTGAAACTTAGAAAACAAAACATTTACAATAATAAACATTTTACTGTTCAGTTGAAACAGCAAAATAATAGTGTGAGTGATAGTAATGAATTGATTATAAAAAGGAAATAGATAACAGAGATATCATTGTTGAATAGTCATAGCCACACGAGTAATAATTAATTTTGTGAATAACAATTAAAATAGTGAGTAATCAAGCAATATATAGTTTTATAGAGACAACAGCAATATGAATAGTATGCCTAAATACACAGCATTTGCAACATAATCACTTGTGTGGCCCTCTAAAGACACCACCTAATCAAAACATTATTGCTCACAACGAGTCAGGGAGTAACTATAGATGTAGAGACCACAGTGAAGATGTTTTACGTTGTAGTCGATGGGTGGAGAAATCCATGTGATCTGGAACATTGTCACTCAGATGCTGAACTCGTTCCATGGAACTATTGGCAGCATAGGGGGTATTTACAGAGGGTTTTGTGAAGAGAGCCCTGAATCTCGTGTTAGAAGGTACTCTGAAGTGTACTCTTTCCAGGAGTTCAGGGCAGTGAAAAATTCCGTTTAACAACTTGTAAAGGAGCAGCATTTCCTGACTGAAGTGCCTTGATTTAAGGGAAAGGAAGATTCAAAAGAGAAAGGACACTCTGCACAATACCTCACAATATCTGTAATACAGTACGATAGGATAATAGGATTTTTTACATTTGCCATCGTTATATGTTATAAAATGTATAACACATAATGTATCCCTCTTTTACCTGTGCTAGTATGATGTATGATTGTGAGCTTGATTTGTCGTGCTCGCAACTTGCATCCTGTGCAGTGACAATGCGTGAACTGGACTCCCAAGCTGGTCTGGTATGATTTTTATATTTTAACCTCTATTGTAGTGATGTATTCGTTTGGTTTTTCATCTGAAGAAGAGATCAGATTGCAGATTTCGTAACGATTTTAAAGTGTAACATATAACGATGGCAAATGTTCGAAATCTTATTATCCTTTTAAATCTTCCATTGCCAATAACAAACTTGAAAACAAAGAACAGTAAGACATTTGTGAGTGATTCATGGTGAGTTAAACTATGAACAGGTATATCCAGCATTTTATTGTAAAATCTAACATAAAATAAATATTTTACAAAATTCACAAATATGGATGTAACAAAACAAGATGAAACAAAACATTTGCATATCGTAATTGCCATTTATACTAGTCAGTCCTACCGTGGGAGTAAAAATTATGTTGACTCCAATTTAAAAAATAAAAAATGATTGGACTAGCCTGAACGAACATTAAATTGAAAATTAGTTAAGTAACAAGAATAATCCTCTGAACATTTTTTTGTAGTTTTTGATTAATACAAAGTACATTTCGAATTCAAAGAATCCATCTTCAGGTACTTGTATTTTAAGGTAAATAAATAATTGAAACCTAATCAACATTTGTTTTAACTGCCTTGGTGGCAAAATTTTGTATTTAATTTTATATGTGATCAATTTATGTCATTGAAAAGTCTTTAAAATAATAATTTTGTGTTGAAAATCTTTGTCATTTAATAATTATACATTAGAATTAATTGTTAGATTATGTTTTATTTATGCAGAATTATAAAATAATTGTTTTATTAAAAAAATTAATAATGTGAATTAAATCAAAGTAATGCCGATTTATAGTTAATTTTAGGAATCAGATTGATATTAATCTTCTATGAATAAAATGATTTTAATTTATTCACTAATGTTGCTGTGTTGTGAAAAAAATATTAAATTACTTTTTACATAAAAAGTACATTCACATAAATAAATTATTTTAATTGAAAATGAATGGTTTTTTATTTCCTTGGAGTTGCTATACAATTATACATGACAAACGCTGTATTAAAAATCACCCATTTTAGTAAACAACAAGGTAAATAAGCTGTAAACAACTTAGGAGTTTGGGACACAATTTGTACAAAAGTAAAAAAGTTTAATGATTGTATGATTCATAAACCTTGTCGACACATCTCATTTAAGAACATTACATTGTAACTTTGTCACTGACTACTGATCAATATTGTTAAAATCTCTTTTTTAAGGTTTATTTAACACATTTTGAGCCTGTCACTGCCAATCACTTAAAATAAGGAGGCACTTCAGTTATCATTTATTACGTTATTACTAATGAAGGCATACTTTGTTGAAAGTAGGACACATCCAAATACACTTTATCAGTGAAGATTACATGAAGCTTTGTAAAACAAAATTGTGAAGAAATGAAACCAATTCATATTGTTTTGACAGGATTTGTTAAGTTCGAGCTTCAATATTAATTATATGATAGAATGTTAACATCCGTTTTTTGAGGTAATTAGTAGCTATATGTTCAAAAGGCAATGGTTAATTTAGTATTTTGAAAAAATATTTATTATTTGTCTACATTAATGTTGTCACCTTCATATTAGTTTCCATATTATGCACTTGTGCCAGCGCTTCCTCCCATTCTCAAACTCAATCTTTGGGATTGCCTTTAGCTCATTTAATGCTGCACTTTTCATGCCATCTATACTTGTAATGCAAAAGGTTCTCTTTATTTTTTAAAATAAAAATGTCGCATGGAGCCATGTCTGGAGAATATGGAGGCTGGGTCATCGTTACAGTAATTTTTTTGACAAAAAGTTCACAAGCAATGAGTGAGTAAGTGCATTGTCATGGTGCAAAATACATGAATTGTTTTGATACAAATCCGAGTGTTTTTTTCAGATTTCTTCACTCAAAAGACATTGAACTTGCAGTTAGTACTCCTTATTGACCGTTTGACATTGTGGCAAGAATTCATGTTGCCACTATACCATTAAAATCGAAGAAAACAGTTAACATAAACATAACCTTCATGTTCGACTGCACTTGTTGAGCGTTTCTTTGGTCTTGGCGATTCAGAATGCCTTCACTGGAATGATATCGCGTTAGGCAAGGATTGAGTTTTGAGGTCATATCCATTCACCCATGCTTTTTCACCTGTGTTGTAATACGTATCAGTAATTTTGCATTGTCTTTTACTTCATTTAGAGACTCGTGAGCAACTACCATTCGCTGCTCTTGAAACAATATTGCTGTCACATGTTTCATACCCAAAACATTTGAAAGAATTTCATGGTATGAGACAATTGATATGCCAACATCAGTGACTTCTCTGATTGTAATATGGTGATCGTTCAAAACCATGTCTCCCACTTTTCTAACATTTCCAACGGTTGTTGGTGTGGTGGGGCTTCCTGATCATTCATCACCTTTAATCTCTTGGATGTTAATATCGTATATAATTGTTTGGCCGTCAAGATATATCTTATATTCTATATATTTAGATGTTAAGCCATGTCAATAACAGGGTGGCCACGTTTCTTTGAAATTCTTGGAAATTCATTGAAATTCAAAAGACGGTTATGGAAAATTTCACAGTAGCTGTTTGAGTTGATATTTCCGAACAGTCAAATCGCAGGTTTTGCCGAGTATTTTCGAGACCTACTGGAAAAGGAAGTCCAGGAATCAAAAAAACATATTGGCTTATTTTTCAAATTATCAGCAGTGCTAGGTCTGGCTGTGGCATCAGTACGTGGGTATGACAACAAATGTCATGTACAAATTTATATGATAAAACTACATTTTATTGCTGTCATAAATTACTATGCTTTGTCATACTGACGCCTTACCTAATCAGAATCCACAGTAACGATGACGTGACCTCAATACTACACAAATACATAGCAATCTTTATTGAACTATTTTAACGACCACGCGCCAAGGGTAATACGCTGCTGGTATTGAACTTCCAACCTCCATAGATATGTGTTAATCCATATTCTTCCTGATTGAGAAATCGCGGCATCAGCACTTTTCCACTTCTTTATCAAAAACCAATAACATCAAAATATTGGTGTCGTGGTATGTAAATAAATTAAAATGTATGCGGTTAAATGGATTTTATATTCCTCTATTTCGACGTGATGGTTTAATTTTTGCACTGGAGGTGGTTTTGTCTTAAATAAGTTAATAAAGTTTTAAATTACGTACTTTGTGTTAGGAAATTCCACCAGCAGTTTCATCTGTCAGATGTACAACTTTTTTGAGTAATTTTTAAATTCAGAGCAACTGAATACTGTTACTTGAATTTAGCATTATATATATATATATATATATATATATATATAAATTTACTTCAGAAAGTATTAAAGGGTTTTGAAGGTATATGTGTTATATTTACACGATTTAACAAACTGTTATGTATCCATTGGCAATAATCAGAAAGCAAGAAAGTAAAAAATATTAGTTTCACATACTTTTGAATACACTAATTATAGTAATATTTAATTTTTTTTAATTTTTAGTTCATTAAACTCAGATATTTAATTTTTAGTTTCATACTAGTGTTGTAAATAAAAACAAGAAATATTATCAACATTTTTATTTGCGAGCTACCCTCCGCCACCCCCCAAGTACAAGCAATACTTGAGTCCACTAAGCTATTACAGAAATTAAGAATTAGTTATAAACAGTAAATTACCAAAATTTAAGGGGGTTAGTGAAAAGTTTACACTGGGGAAAACATTGTTTGTCGTGCAAGTAATTTGTTAATGATATGAGTTCTGGTTCTTTCATTGAAGTCCGGGCCTGAGGACAGATTTAGAGGGTGAGTTTAAAATCTTCTTTATCAACAGACAATTTCAGCTGCATGGGTTGACGTCCCGGCTGCACACTGACATTTAGTGTTGGTGTCAGTTAAAATCTTCTTTATCAACGGACAATTTCAGCTGCATGGGTTGATGTCCCGGCTACACACTGACATTTAGAGTGTTGGGGTCAGTTAAAATCTTCTTTAACAACAGAGAATTTTTGCTGCATGGGTTGATGTCCCGGCCGCTCACTGACATTTAGAGTGTTGGTGTCAGTTAAAATCTTCTTTATGAATGGACAATTTCAGCTGCATGGGTTAACGTCCCAGTCGCTCACTGACATTTAGTGTTGGTGTCAGTTAAAGTCTTCTTTATCAACAGAGAATTTTTGCTGCATGGGTTGATGTCCCGGCTGCACACTGACATTTAGAGTGTTGGTGTCAGTTAAAATCTTCTTTATCAACAGAGAATTTTTGCTGCATGGGTTGATGTCCCGGCCGCTCACTGACATTTAGAGTGTTGGTGTCAGTTAAAATCTTCTTTATGAACGGACAATTTCAGCTGTATGGGTTAACGTCCCAGTCGCTCACTGACATTTAGTGTTGGTGTCAGTTCAAATCTTCTTTATCAACAGAGAATTTTTGCTGCATAGGTTGATGTCCCGGCTGCTCACTGACATTTAGTGTTGGTGTCAGTTAAAATCTTCTTTATCAACAGACAATTTCAGCTGCATGGGTTGACGTCCCAGTCGCTCACTGACATTTAGTGTTGGTGTCAGTTGAAATCTTCTTTATCAACGGACAATTTCAGCTGCATGGTTTGACGTCCCAGCCGCTCACTGACATTTAGAGTGTTGGTGTCAGTTAAAATCTTCTTTATGAACGGACAATTTCAGCTGCATGGGTTGACGTCCCAGTCGCTCTCTGACATTTAGTGTTGGTGTCAGTTAAAATCTTCTTTATGAACGGACAATTTCAGCTGTATGGGTTAACGTCCCAGTCGCTCACTGACATTTAGTGTTGGTGTCAGTTAAAATCTTCTTTATCAACAGAGAATTTTTGCTGCATAGGTTGATGTCCCGGCTGCTCACTGACATTTAGTGTTGGTGTCAGTTAAAATCTTCTTTATCAACAGACAATTTCAGCTGCATGGGTTGACGTCCCAGTCGCTCACTGACATTTAGTGTTGGTGTCAGTTGAAATCTTCTTTATCAACGGACAATTTCAGCTGCATGGTTTGACGTCCCAGCCGCTCACTGACATTTAGAGTGTTGGTGTCAGTTAAAATCTTCTTTATGAACGGACAATTTCAGCTGCATGGGTTGACGTCCCAGTCGCTCTCTGACATTTAGTGTTGGTGTCAGTTAAAATCTTCTTTATCAACAGAGAATTTTTGCTGCATGGGTTGATGTCCCGGCTGCTCACTGACATTTAGAGTGTTGGTGTCAGTTAAAATCTTCTTTATCAACAGAGAATTTTTGCTGCATGGGTTGATGTCCCGGTCGCTCACTGACATTTAGAGTGTTGGTGTCAGTTAAAATCTTCTTTATGAACGGACAATTTCAGCTGCATGGGTTGACGTCCCAGTCGCTCTCTGACATTTAGTGTTGGTGTCAGTTAAAATCTTCTTTATCAACAGAGAAATTTTGCTGCATGGGTTGATGTCCCGGCTGCTCACTGACATTTAGTGTTTGGTGTTAGTTAAAATCTTCTTTTTTAACGAAGAATTTTAGCTGCATGGGTTGATGTCCCGGCTGCTCACTGACATTTAGTGTTGGTGTCAGTTAAAATCTTCTTTATCAACGGACAATTTCAGCTGCATGGGTTGACGTCCCGGCCGCTCACTGACATTTAAAGTGTTCGTTTCAGCTTAGCTGATTTCAGAATATTCAAAATATTGAACAAATATCTCAGACCCGGATGGAACATTTATAGGTGTAGTAGATTTCTTGTGGACTGTAGTTTTTTCCTCCAATGAATGTTTTACTAGTACTTCAGATTTTATGTATAGGTCACACTAACTTGGAATTTAGAATGATATTTTGCTGAATGTGTAATAACCATAGTTACTAATTTCAACAATTACATAATAAACATATTAAATATGAATATTTTACAATGATCTCTGTGGCTGAATTAGGAAACACATGATTCCGGTGATTTGGTGGACAAAGGCTTTGAAGAAGACAATGTTTTATTTTGATTAAGAATAAGTTTCTTAAATATTTCATTATGGGTTTCATTATAAATTGCTAAATTTTATTTTAAAATACAAAAGCAACATTTTCATTAGTACATTGGACATACAAATTATTTGTCTCTCTCTTTTAATTTTAATGCCGACTGTTTTGATCATATTTATTTTTTATAATGACCGCTCCAAGACCATATGTTATGTTAAAATAGTTATAGGTAATACAAAACAAAGCATTGTCGGTCCACTGTTGTACAGAGGTATAATGCACTGAGGATAGAGGATAATACCAGATGAGATATTTCGGCACATCAGGTGAGAGGCCAGATACAACCCAGGCTCAGTTGTACACTACGTGCCGGGACTGTGAACACCGAGTATTGTGGGGTAACTAATGGTGCTGATTTCTGCATTTCATCCGTAAACCTGATTATACAACTCTTGTGTGTGTGTGTTTTGTGTGTGTGTGTGTGTGTGTGTGTGTGTGTGTGTGTGTGTGTGTGTGTGTGTGTGTGGTGTGTGTGTTTGTGTGTGTGTGTGTACACATATATATATATATACTTATATGTTTCGGTAGTAAGAAATCTGTGCCCACACAACTATCTACTAATCAAAAAATTTATAAATAATTTCATTAAAACATATATGAACCTAATACTTTGAATTTTAATCTTTCCCTAAAAATTACGTATATATACAAAATAAAAAAGCTTAGTTCTCATTAAATATAAAATAATTAACGAAGGCAAGTAAAAGTTACTGTATTGATCAAGAATTGGATCACAAAGTATAATGACAGGGGTGTCCTCTAATAACAGGGTTTATCCAATATTTTCTACGTATTAGTTCTGTTAAATGCAACACATTGATAATATGATTTAACTTGTATTTTCTTAGGTTCTATCGAAACAGGAGTAGCCAACAGCGAGTAAAACGTTCTCTGAAACCAATATTTGAATAAACTGATTACTGTTGCAGAAAAGGTTTTTGTTTATTTACTATTGTTATCTTTCTATGATTGGTGTATGATATTGAACCCTATATTCTTCTCTGAATTTTGATAAACACGTAATATGCTTGTGATAAATGTTTACAATGTAATTCAAGCGTGACTATAATTGTCTTTTTTAAATAGCTAAAGAGATGATTTTGCATTTTTCAATGATAAAAACCTCTTTAAGGAAGGAAAGGCTTTTATATAAATAAAGAGTTTTTGAACTTAGCTTTAAGAACAGTCATTACTAAGAAAGATAAAATGATAAGATAATTCATTACATTTAACTACACTTAATTTTAGAAAACCAAAATCAAACTGGTTCGGCGTATGACGGTCTCTGATTGAACTTAAATGTTACTGGATAATCCGTCCACGATACGAGATATGTTTTACTGCAACAGATTGAAAATTTATCAATAATACTTATAGCCTTATAAACGTAATTCCGGGCCGCATTGCAAACTGTGGTAGAGGACAGAAGAGGTAAACACTAAGAAGTATTTATTAATTAATTTCATAGGTTAACCTAGTTTAGAAATTTGATTGCATTTGCTTCCAAGTTAACGGTTGAGTGCTCAGCAGTAACTTAATTTGTTAATTGTGGCAGAATTATATGTATGAACACATCCTTAAGGGGTCTATAAACTGATCATAAGATAATGGCCTTCTTCCGAGAGGAAGTTTCAGCTTTTTGATCGTGAAATATATTAGCCTAATAAAATATGGGATAAATATTACTTAATTCATATTAGTCATTGATTTAAAGATAAAACCACTTGAAAAGTGAATAAGGAAACCTAAAAATTTGTAGTCGAAAAGACCTGAAAATATTTTTAAAACCTTAAAAACGTAATCGTCTGTTTTATGAACTAAAATTAATTTCTCCAACCTTAAGATTCGATAGCAATAATCGAATAATATCACTTCAGATGAGATAGTACCTAACAGTTACAGTTGAAGTTTTCTACAGTTTCTTATCACAAATACCAGTAATAACTAAAAAAATAATATAAATTTACCTAAACATGATGTCCCGAACAATGGCACTATCATTTCGGAATGTATTAAGGCAGAAAGTGAAACGAACGGCATTATCTTCAAAACCATACTAAGACATAACACTCAGTTTATAACCAAAATGTCCTATTTTTGCTTAAATTCAACTATGCAACATAGTGGACCTAAATAGTACAAGCTAAAATTATCCAGTAATTAGATGCACAAAACACACATGGAAATAGTAATAAACGTCACAAATAAATATATAATTAACAAACGTCCCCAAATAGGAATACACTATGGTTAAGAAGAAGATATGAAGAATAAAAGTACGGGAAGCTCTATTTTGCCATCAAACTAAGGTAGTTGACATCTTATCTACTCCATTAGTTTCTCATATATTTAATCCTATAGTCCCTGCAGGACTGCCTATCCTCTTCGTGATACCCCCTTAGTTTATAACTTCTCACCAACGAAATTCCATTTGAACTCTAAATAATATGGATTACAAAATGTCAAGGACGAAATAAGGCTTTACTTAACGTTTCCGTATTTTCTTCATATCTATTATCAATTATAATTGAAAAAAGGAACAAATAATTAAGGTATTTAAAAATATTTTATCGTATGAAATGTTACGAAATAACGAGAACAATATTAGGATAATCCCTTTGGTAGAACAAGGAATAATAAAAGGGAGTTTACTGGACCAGAAACGCAAACTTTCGGATTAGTTCAAGCAAAACAGAAGTTTCCCTTTCTTAAAGGATAATGAATACTTTTTGTCCCTAACTTTTAATACAGTCATGGCTGACAAGTATATTATGATATCAAGGATTTCTTAACATGTTTATAGAAAATATCTTACCGCTGTGATAACCAGCTTATAAAACCTTAAAATCATATGTAATATTTTTTAATGCTAACGCTCGTTAAATTTGTAGAAATGTATAATAGGAAATTCTAATTCAATTTCAATACAGATTGCTTCACAAAAAGTACTTTCTCAGCGGGTCTCTTGACCTGATCCTCACTTTCCGGCAAAGCATAATACACTAATCCAAATGAGCTACTTTTTACGATTCAACTATTCTGTTATTTACCATTTATGTCGCGTATGTGTTTAAGTAACCAAACTAAATTATTATTAGTAGACTTTATATCTGTAAACGATATTTAGCAATTATAAAATTGGTATGAACAGTAATAAAATAATTTTTATTTCAAAAGTTTTTAAGTTATACATTTCTCTGTAATTACCGGAGGAAGTTTCAACAGCGATGTTTTTAAACAAAATATATTTTTTCTACTAAGCATAAACAAATAATTTCGATAAATTAAAAGATATAAAATTTAGTCTAAATTTTCTAGACCTAATCCATTTTGACGAATATGTCAAATGGAGATTTATGAAACAATAATAACACTGCTTTATTTTAAAGTGTTATGTATAGTTTCAAAATATGTTTCTTGAACTTTAAGGGTGGTGGTCTTTAAAATGTTTAAGAATAAAATATTTTATCTTAGATATTAATGTTTATTAAACCAAACCAATACGAAATTGAATTTAAAATTTGGATTAAAAAATTTCCTAGTTTTTGTAGAATTCTGATTACTCACAAGGTTTAAAAATAGTCTATGTATATTTGATTTCAGAAATGCATATTTAATATTAGAAGAATAGTGACTAGAACTCCTGTTCTATTTGTTTTTATATTTAGTATTCAAACAGTAATTAAATATATTTTATTTAAGTTTAATAGACAGTTCCAGTGTATATAACATAATTGAAAAATTGTGGACGTTCGTACGTGTGAGAAATTTCTATCTCATTTCCTAATCACAGACTGAAGATTCAGTGTTATTAAGATCTTATTCCGAATTAAGATAGCCATTTATAACTAGTATCGGAAAATCCTATAATGGTTGTATGTAGTACACCCTAATAGTTATCTAATATAAGTTAGTTACTTTAGGTACTATTACTATATAATTTTGATTACTTGTTTAAAATTCATAATAATATTATTATGCTTAATTTCGTATAAACACAGATATGTTACCACAACTGTGAAACTGCATACACGAATTAAGTATTTATTTACTATATTTTAATCTCATTCATACATACAAATTTTACATTCACCCCAATTCTTATTCATTCCGAATTTTTCCCAATCTTGCCCTAATGTCAGTCAGCCTATCATGTGGTCTTCTAAAGGTGAGTAATAAAATCGTCTATACTGTAAAACTCTTTTGAAATTAACGCGGTTCTTAGACGAGTTTAAAATACCTTGGATTTAACAAAATATTTCCAAAATGTGTTAAATGTATTTTTGTACTTTCTTAAGACTTTGAAAGTAAAAGAAAAAGTATAAAAATTTGTTTATTATTTGAATCAGAAGTATGGTTTATTCAAAATGTTAAATAGAGTGTTTAACGTGTAGATATAGGCAAAGCGTAAATTAGGCCGGGTAAGTAAATCCATGAAATGCTCTGGAATCCATCCATATTACTCATTTACCCTGATATATGATATAAATAGGTGTACAACTTTATATTTGCAGTTATTATGGTCACATTTATCCTATCCAGTATATCTATTTTATAGATTCCTAATCCTAATTCCTATTATAAGGATTCACTAATTAATAATTTTACACTTTGTAATAATCAGACCGTATGATCTTTCACGCGGAGAAACACGATGAAACTGACCTGAGTATTATTTTAATAGTGAGCTAAGCTCCATTTTAGCTTAGTAACGTTATGTGCCGAATAATATATTCATAGAAAAGGTTAGTTTATAATAGGTTGAATAATACTAGAACATTTCCGCTCTATGTAAACTAACCAACACAGTCTCAGCTCTTTATAAAGATAAATAGTAATTAAAATGTACATATATCCCAATTCAAATAATATTATAAATGTGAAACTACCTTTCTTTGCTTGTTTTTGATGAAAATGTACATGGAGTTTTTATAGCGTCCGTAGGATAAAGATAGGCCTATATTTTATATAAATACTGCAGGTTTCGCCCCACTGGCCTTTAAAGCAGCAAAAAATTCCCATCTTGGTCTCAAAAGTAGTAGACATAAATTCAAAGAGGTAGTTAAATTTATTCAACTGTTATGTGTAAATATTGCATTATGGAGATCATAAAAATAAGTTACTAATTTTAAACTACGATTTTAATACTTTTTCATTTATAAAGTAAAACCTTAACAAAAGTAACAACACTTCTTTTATCAACAATTAGGCTATAATAAAACCATTTTATTTATTTGGGTTAGAAAGCCATACACGAGACACTAAATGCAGTTTTTGTGACAGAAAATCGTCGAGGTGACATCGCATCCATTTCTCACTGAGGAGGTATACGATACTGATTAGGTACAACATACTTATGTACTGCCTAGAGTGGACCGAGGAAAAGTTATCATATAGCAAACATTGATTTGAAAGCAAGAATCTTTTGTATCATGTATTATCTGTGTATTAGATTGCAAGGTTCATAATGTAAGTATTGTTATGTGTTAGTATTATTGATGTTGATTTTAGTTTTATCGGTAACAATATCTATATCTATACAATTTAGAGAATACACTGTTTTGAATTCAACATAATTATAAAATTACATGTAAGTCTATTATATATCTCAGGTTAAATAGCATACTCCAATTTTGCGTTGGAATATATCGTTTAATTTGAACAATAAGGTAATTTGCAAAACATGAAATAAGAATTACTCAAACCTTTGCTTAAATTTAGGCCCTCCTAATCATGGACACTGTAAAATGAATAGGTGGTGCACGATACATGATAATTCCACTTTTCAAATATCACAGCATCCTATCGTCTCTTACCGCATAAATGCACTAAAACAGCAACTGTGTTGTTCCTCTAGATTGATCTAAAATAGTTAAAAGTGTTACTGAAGTCGTGAAAGCTATTGCAAAAAATGCACTGAGTGTTGCATACAGATTTCAGGTGAAGCCGTGAGTATCTGCCACTAAAGAATTAAAAGCTAAATTATAAGTAAGTTGTAACGAGGCTATAGTCAAACCATTTTACTTATTTCGGTTACAAAGCCATACGCGAGACACTAACATGCAATTTTTTATGGCAGCTATTGCAAAAAATGCACAGTTGTTGCATAGAAATTTCAGGTGAAAGCCGTAAGTATTTGCGGCTAAAAAATTAAAAGCTTAATTATAATTAAATTTGTAACGAGGCTATAATCAACTATTTTATTTATTTGGGTTTAAAAGCCATACACGAGACATTAAATGCAATTTTTATGAACACTAAAAGAATTAAAAGCTAAATTATAAATAAATTTGTAACGAGGCTATAATCAAACCATTTTATTTATTTGGGTTACAAAGCCATACACGAGACATTAAATGCAATGTTTATGAACACAAAAGAATTAAAAGCTAAATTATAAGTAAATTTGTAACGAGGCTATAATCAAACCATTTTATTTATTTGGGTTAAAAAGCCATAACACGAGACACTAAATGCAATTTTTATGAAACACAAAAGAATTAAAAGCTAAATTATAAGTAAATTTGTAACGAGGCTATAATCAAACCATTTATTTATTTGGGTTACAAAATCCATACACGAGACATAAAATGCAATTTTTATGAACACTAAAGAATTAAAAAGCTAAATTATAAGTAAATTTGTAACGAGGCTATAATCAAACCATTTTATTTTATTTGGGTTACAAAGCCATACACGAGACACTAAATGCAATTTTTATGAACACAAAAGAATTAAAAGCTAAATTATAAGTACATTTGTAACTGTGTTCTCCAAAAGTAAAATTAAATTACTTTATGATAGAAAAGTATTTGGAATTTTTACACCTAAAATAAATAAAAAAGTTCAAGATGTCAAAAATGACGAAAAATTTAAATTATCATATGACGAAAAGCAACAAAAATCACGGAAGAACCGAGATTTACCGTTAAACTGTATACATAAAATAGTCTACTCATATAAAATATATCAGCTGTACACAGGAAATTACGTTCGCGGACGGCCTCTGGTTTTTTTAAGTTATACGGGATTGGCCATAAAACGGGGTTATGATTTCCTGTTCTTTCCACACGTCCTACTGTTGTGGATCTGCATGTTGGTTAATAGGGCAAAACAATTATAAATTAATTCCATTTCTTGCCTTTATATGGGACACACCCGTTTCAGGTCTCTAATAATGTACATATACATAATTAAATGTGCATGCTTGCTAATGTTTTTAAACATAATTAACCACTTGAGAAAGGTTTTACGTGGATTAAAACTAGTGAACTGTGACTGTGTCAATTACGTTTGCTATCAACTGGTTACATTTTAACGTAGAATTGTTCTGGTTTCTTCCTTAGTTTAAGGGCCATTCTTCAATGGAAAAGATAAAAATTTGTAGTGGTAACTATGAATCTTCACATACAATGAGTGGACTATCCTGTTCCTTTGTTTGTGAAGGCCTCAATATCACATCATTACAAAATACATTACAAAACTTTGTAGTTATGTTGTATGATGTTACCAAAATTTAGCTATATTTAAACAGCAATATTCATATGAATTAAAATTTAAATTATGAACACCCTCACATGCACCGTATATATGGTATAAAGTTTTCTACCCATTTAAAATGAGCAAAGACTATTATTAATTAGGAGGTCAATAACAAACAGCTGTGCTATCCAGTTTCAGAACTAAAAATTATTCTTCCTTCTTAGAACTGAGGTAAAATACGATAGCCATTTATCACGCATAACGTTCTGAATATCTCCTTAATGCTCTTGGAGAGCATTGTATCCACCATGCTTTCTTGCGAAGGTGGATTTTTTGTAGTAAGAGAGTTCTTGTAGTATTACTTAAAGGTTGTTTATGTCCATGCGAATGTCTGATAATCGATGTTATATCCTTATTTCACATATATTTATAACACGTAATAATTTGTTAGTTGTTCCAAAAATTTAATTAAAGCAATATTAACTTGTTTTCCGGAGCAGCATTAAACACATACTACACATACAGTTGAACAGGTGGGCTTTAGACGTTATTTATAAAACAATCAAATGTTTACTCTGAAAGGCCACAGACTCCACCATTTTTATAAACCCGCTGATAAGTATCACTTGCATACATTTTTCAATTTGTTTCATTGGAAAAGGTAACAAGGTAATTTAAAAAAAAACGTGCGTCTTTTTTCTGCACCTTCTGTACATATGAAGAACCACTGACATAAACTCTTCCCTATAAGAGAAAGTTTCTAAAAAGACAAAATGTATATTGAGTGTAAAAGTAATACAGTGCGAATCCATTTAATTACAATCCAAGTTTCCTGAATAGACCATCGACTTCCCAGTTCGTATATTGACATGGATACATATACACATAAAGTTTCAAAAGCTGATTAACCTTTATATTTTATTGTATAATAATAAATTTTTTTCATTTTGCAGAAGCTACGATATTTCAAATACAAATAAAGGAAGAAGAGGAATCTCTGGATAAGGAGGGTATAGCTAAGGTCAAAAAAGGATGAAGAAGTTATATTTAAGAAGGAAAGTTATATGTTTTCAGTGTCTCAAGCAACATTACATAGGCTAATGTTAGTTTATAAATCTCCCGAGGAATCCACATGATTTACATCTAATAGTAAATAGAAGTGTTTCTCTTATGACTACCCAAAAATGAGACTAGAGAAAAACGAAAGTTTAGTTACATGGCATCAAGACCGAAAAATTCTGATCTTGCTACATCTTCTCCCGCATAAAGTACTTACAGAATCAAGACTAAGGAAGAAATAGTAATGTAAGTAATTTTCTTCTAAATATAAATGAGAAAGAATACGCTAAAAATTTGAAAACCATTCAAAGAATGAAGAGAGGATTGTGGATCTATTATTAAATCACAACAATCTACATGTAGATTAAAGAAAGGAATCGGTGATATTGAAAAATCATATAATACAGAGTATTTCTTCACTTTTAGACACGATTGAGCTTCACTGCATTAAATTGTAAAAACTAAGGTTATAAATGCATAATAAAGTAACTAAATTATCATTACAAAACCTTTAAAACATAATAATAAATAAGAAAATCATCCATGACAAATTAAACTTAGGAAGCTTTGAAATGTACTTGTAATTTAAAACGTAAGTAAATAAAATGTATTAGTCCCCTAATTGTATTTGTCAAGAAAACAAAATTTCAAAAATCAATTAAAGACTTAAAACAGGTCATAAACAGGCACTATTCATACACTTTCGTTTTGTCATTTCTTTTGGGCATAAAATAAGTTGATATTATATACTTTTGGAATACGAGTTCTTTTAAATCTTAATAAATTATAGTTGCAGTTTTCTAGAGATTTTCGGCTACTTTCACCATATAAAATATACGATATACTTTTATTAACCTTAATTACGAATTAAAAGAAATTGCTTTGAACACCATTTAGTCTTTTTATTCCTTATATTAACAAAAAGAATTGTATGTAAAAAAGACGTGTAAAAAACTAATTATGGATTTGTTCAATTTAATCAATAGCAAAAGAGCACCACTTGGACAACATAAAGTTGAAGCATGACTGGCTGACTTTGTTTAATCAACCATATCAAGGGATCAAAAGTTACAAAAAAGGTGATGGTCAACTGTCATGTACAAAACAAACGTGAGTAAAACTTTTAAGCAAAATCGAACCCGTCACGTTATTATTATCAACCTTCACATTATAAAAGGTTTATCTTCTATTCCCGCCTTTTCGTGTAAAAGCAAGTTAAATACATTTAGACAACAGTGGTCAATGTAAACTTTTATGTCAAAATGCTCCGCCTACCCACAAAAAAGATAATCCCCTGTTTTGGAGTTTTAATAAAGGTTTAAAAATACAATAAATATTGTAAATGAGTATTGAATCAGAGTAATTGTAAAATTCTAACACTTATTTATATGTCTTATATATATATTCAAATGTATTTTTGATATTTATGTATTTATAATATATATATATATTTATAATTTACCAGAATGTATGGTTTAATTTCTTGGTTTAAATATTTATCAATGAAAACTCAGATAGAAATGAAAATGGTTCTCATTTTAACTTAATATCGGTAAAACAAAATATAAATACTTTTATTTTTAGAAAGTGAGCTAATGTTTTTGAGAAACTAAACTTCATTTCCTAATATATTTAAATGTTTAGGATTCGTAAAATTATATTAAATCGTTATTTTTACAATTAATGAGAGGCTATTACATTATAACTAAAATTATAGAATATATTTTACATTAATTGTAAGTCAACCAAGGTAAGATTGCGCCCCACCAAGTGTTGCGTAGCAGGTTTCACATAGGCTGCTTCTTGAGATGTCCCACGATCAAATATACAAACATACAGCTATCCAGAGCAAATTGAAGCAAAATTCTCTTGTTGGGCATGCACTGACACAGAAGACATTCTTATGTGTGTAAAAAGAAAGTGTAATAAATACTTTTTAATTCACAAATAAAATATCGAGATATCTTACGGCTTTAGATATTCAGATTCGTGTTAATTAAGTTAAGTGTGAAAGCAGTGTTCAAATAATAAAAACTTACGGTGAGGTACGGAGTATACTATAAACGCAAGAGTGCATTGAAATATAAATATTTTCAAAAAACTTTTAACATAGTCCGTTTATTTGAATTTTAATTGCATTTTTACTTCAGTCGTGTTTTAATAAATTTATTTATTTTTATTTTCTGTTACTATTATAGTCACCATAAGATCAATGTATAATATTTGGTAACGCTCAGCCAAGTCACGTGGATTGACATGCACCGTCATCGAACTCGATGTTGAAATGAAAAATATGAATTGCAAAATTTTAAGTTTTTAGTTCATTTAGTTTTAAAGACAAATGTACGACATACAGAAATATCTTTTCTATATGTCGGTATATATTCTATCGACAGGCAGATTACTAGACATACAAACAAATATAAATGACATTTTCCCAGCTTCTCCAGTGACAGACGTTTATCGTAACCCTGAAAATGATCGACAACACGAACCATAGGTACGTTATTCATTCCCTATAATCTAACCTGCAACACTCAGTAACTGGTATATCTTGTGTCTTGAGATTACTATAAATAGTTTTTATAGAGTCCCTCGTGTATGATACGAGAATTAAACTTTGTCCATCAACTACTGTAAGATAAAAAAATTTGAGACTGCTTGGGTGAACTTTCGATATAGTTTTTCTTTAGTTTAATGTATAGAGAGAGTTTTGTAATATCTTTACAACATTGAGTATTAGTAATTCGATTATAACCTTTACTTTCCTTAGTTCAGTAATAAGTATAGTAATTGGTAATAGCCCAGATTCGTATATTATGCAATATAATTATATATATATATTACTTTCTTATATATTTAGACAATGGATATGTAAAAGAGCAACGTCAAAAACAATATTGTGTAGTGCTAATTCCTTTATTTGTTTTTAAACGGTACACAAATCCTATACACATTGGATTGTTTCATTAAGTTCATATAGTTACGTTTCGAACTTCAGGTTAAACATTTATTTGCTTATTGGTATATTCTCTGTTCTAATACATGATCAATAACCGTGAATATTGAACTTGTACTGATAAGCATTTCTCAAAGTAAAAATAAAACTAAAGTAAGTTGGTATTGACAAATTTAGTAGTTCATATTTTCTACTTTGAAAAATAAAAGCCCTTATGATTTATAGTTATACAACAGACCACATTGGGCAAATTAAACTGTACTTACAGTGCAGTAGTTCTTAGCACAATGGATTTAAACATAGAGACCCATCTAGCCTCTGGCCATGGGTAATACTGTTTTCAGTGAAAACAACGGGCAATAATTACTTTAAGTACTGATATTAGAATAGTTGATATAATTTATGTAAAAACAGTGGATTGATATATTGAGACACAACAAGCCGCTAGCTAAAGGGAAAAAACGGTTTTCTCTCATTGTGGGTAAGAATAAGCTGTAATTACCTGAAGAAGATATCAGATTGCAGATCTCGAAACGTAGGGATGTACTGTTTCCAATCTAAACAATGGACAAAAAGTGAGCCGCACTGACAGTGCAATAGTTAATATAAACATATTAAAAAGTAAATTGATTATAGATACAATAAGCCACTAGATAGTGTAAAATTCTAAAACAGAGGCTTTAAGAAATTTTAAATGAGAGTCCGTCTACTCATCTATGCGAAATCTCTTGATAAAAGGTCCCAGTGTCTTATAAATTTGAAATTAGGTTCCTCTTAAATCCAAAGAATAATTTTATCTGGATCAAAAAAAATCAATCCAATTTTTCTTGGATAGAAACACCATAGAAACTTTAAAGGTTGTGCATGTTTTCTCTTGGTCAGAGGAGTTACTCTATCGATTTTGAGGTAAACAAATTTTTAATGGTATCCGTCGGTCTTTGCGATAATAACTCATAACTGCAACCAGTTTAATGTTTGTAATTAAAGCAGAAGGTGTACAGATGAGGTTACACTGAAAATTCAGTATTTCACATAATTCATATAAACTCATTAAATACTTGATAGAGATTCAAAACAGGAAAATATTTTTTCCGGACATTTACCATCGTTTAGTGATTACGATACATACATTGAACGGAAAAATCCTGTATTCTTTCAAAAACCTTCCATCATCAGAAACAATCTTCTAACCAAGGGTAAATATTAGTTATACAAACAATTTATTAACTTCCTGTAACATAAGCAAATTTTTACATTATATGGCCACACAAAGAGTCCCTATCTATAGGGAATGATGTTTTCATTGTAAAAAACGTCAAATTAAGTTGTAGTAATATGTTTTTCACAAAAATGTATTTGAACAATTACGTGCCACAACGTGATTTTAAGGATTTTTTTAAAATTTCATGCTCAACCATAATACACGAAAGTACCCTAAAAATTACAGTTTTCTTCAATTATAATTTTTTTTAACCTATAGTTATAAATTGCTTTGCAGACGAAACCACAATATGTTACATCTTGCAATGTTTAATTAATCTGAATTTTCTTTATTAACTATGAGAAATTGTACTTGTATTTTCCAAGACTTTTTAATTAAGATGTATTAATCGATTATTTTTAAACATTCACAAACAACCTGTACAAGTAACAAAAAAAGAATGAATCGTTGAGGCATGTTAGTATTATGGTTGCCTGTAAAGTCGGTTTTACGGGCGAAGATTTTACGTGACAACGTCTTTTTTCTCGGTAGAATATTTATTGATATGAATATTATTAAATTACACAATAGGAACAAGGAATTGAATGAAAAATAATAATTGCACAAATTTTTAACTATACAAATATATTTTGTTTACTAAAACATTGTACATAATTTTGAAATTAATTAAAATTTGTTATTGTAATTGGTAAAGTTGAATAAAACATTTACTAAAATTGGAATTTTAAATTCTTGCTAAACACAGTTTTAAATTTTAACTCCGCGCGTGGTGATTGGTCGTTCGGTTTAGTTCGCTTGTTTGGTCACACTTTTATGACAGGTTTAGAGGTTATAATTTGTTATTTTAAATGTTTGACTAGCAATACGCGCTGTTTCTTCTCAATCGACTGAATTACGATTGATTGCAGAGTGATTTAAACTAATAATTACTTAACACTATCAACATTTGTCAATAGTATGACATAACCTATAAACTCAGTTTCTCAACTTTTGTGTCAATCTAACAATTAATCAATCAATCATAGTTTACGATAATGAAATATTCAGTGTACAATTATTTTACCTTTATTGTTGTAGTTGTTGTAAATGACGAATCTAAGCACTCCACATTTTCACGAATAAAACATAGTTATCTGCTTTATCCCGTGCGGCGGACCCACAGTTATCTGCTTTAATCCCGTGCGGCGGACCCACTGGACGGGCATCGTAACGTTACCGGGCGTTGCACTTTTTCATGAGTGACTCCGAGCCGCAACCTAATTTAAGACGTTGTCACGTCAAAATAAGTTTAGGTTTTTAAAAAATTATCGAGAACACTCCAGGCATATTACTCAGAACTTATCATTTATGGTTTGCCTTTAATTTCCCATTCGCATTTTTCATTTTATAATAACAAGGAAAACATGTGAAATATAGGAAAAAAATTATAAATATACGGCAAAGACGTAAAAAATGATATTACTTTATAATATTAAAGTTCCACGTACACTAGTTATTAAGTATGATAGAGAATGGTATTTTCCTGTTTTAGGGCAGTCTTAGGTACACAAATCACAAACTTCTGCAACTAAGGCTTCATTACAGATTAACAACGACAAGGCAGTGTTTACTTTGCTTTTATTATGTTGTACTTGCCAAACTTCTATATAGAAAATAAGCTGCTTTGCATAGAATTGACTTGCCAGTAAAGGCGATGGTATAAGATGAACAACTTTCCTGTTACACCACATTTCCATCACTCGTGAGGACTTGTTTTAAAACTGATAAACTCGCTTGTACAGGGTAGCGCAGAGAAACGGGAACTTTTTAAATAATCATAATAAACCAATAAATTGTACAAACAGCTTTTTGATGCTTAAAATGTGTTAGGCAAGAGTGGAAATTACATGAAAAAATGTTGGAAATAACAATAAATCTAAAGTCACTTTTAAAATCAGTTAATTGCTGTCATTTGCGCTTAACTCATTCATTCAATCGATTTCGAAAACTTATCATTGTGCGACGACGCAATGTGTTCTCTGGGATGTTGGCGACATGTTCTTCAATATGAGTATTAAGCTCAAGAAGATTCCTTGGCGTAGTCTGGTACACAAACGCTCTTTGAATGTCCCCATAGAAAGAAGTCGCATACTGAGACGTCTGTAGACCGTGGAGGCTAAGTGACGTTAGCGTTCCTTGAAATTATGCGCTCCCCAAACAAACGCCTCAGTGCTGTCATTGACAGATGGGCAGTGTGTGAGGTGGCTCCATCCTGTTGAAACCAGGTTTACTGAATGTCAATATCTGGAAAACCATGAAGCCGTGGAGCAAAAAATGTCTCCAGCATATGAATGTAACGTTTAGATGTGTCAGTTACAGTGGAACGATTACCATCCTCAAAGAAGTAATTATCCCTCGAAAAGACACTGCACACCAACCATACAGTAACTTTAAGGCTGTGTGTAACGGACGTTGATGAAGTACACCGGGTTTCTGTGTAACGCATGTTCTGCTTATTGACATTCCCATTTAAATGAAAAGTGGGCCTCATCAACATCCAAAGATTTTCAAGGAAATCTGCATCCTCATTAATTTTAGTCAGTAGCTGTTCACAAAATTGTAAGCGTTAATTCACCCTCATTTGGTTTTAGAGCTTGAACCAATCTGAAGCTTGTAAGGATGAAACTGCAGGCCGTGCAATATTTTTGCAACACTCCGATGCTCAAGCCGCAATGATGAGGCGACTTTTCGTACAGAAACGAAGCGGACTCCTTTTGACTGTAACTCGCACTGCATCAAATTTTCTGGGGTTCGAACAGTCACTATACGCCCAGGAGGTTTTTTCTTTAAGGCAGAACCAGTCTCTTCAAAATTCCGAACCCATGATGATATGGGATGTGAAGAAGGAACTCAACTGAGAGGAGGAATATCATAATGGCGTCGGAACACTCGTTGTGCAGCAGCTGTTAAAACTATCGCCATTTTTGTTATACGCTCTCACGGGGAAAGACACGCTCCGCACCACTCCACTGCTCCATGTCAACTAAATGACCGTTACTACTTGGCATCATGACTTCCGTCCCCCACTCTTACGAGACTTGCAGGTGTACCAACAACAACTTCAAAATTTCCCGTTTCTCTGCGCCACCCTGTATTTGTACTGACAGTGAACATTTTATGAACAGTACAGAGACACATTACAAAGTGGTTTTGGATTAAGGTTAATATCTGGTCTTTTTGCAGTCATAACACACGCATTGTGTATTCCAGTTTGGATTGTTTAATCACCACTTGTGTATGGCATATTATGTACATAAGGCATATTTAAAGAATAGTGGTAGAGTAGCCCGAACCAAAATTGCCTAATTATATTTGAGGTTGTGTTGACGTATCGCTGCTGGTTAACAGCCATTTCCTAATTTTGAGATTCATAAGTGATTTTTCATACACATAAACCTCGCAATAGTGTGAGGAGTGGAACGTAGAGTAGAAGTAAAATGGAAGAATCTATATTTTTCTGCTCTTAGGGGCATTTTAAACGGGAAAAAAATCTTTATCAATATAGGGTAATGTTTTGTCACTTTTCTTACTCAATAATGTCAAGTATATTAATTAATATATTTACCCGTGTTAAGGATGGATAATTTTCTGGGATTCTCGGTGACCGATGAGGATTGTTTGGCTGCGAAGCTGCTTTCCCACGTGAAAACTTAATATCATTATTTTATCTCTCTCTATAAGTTTACACTTTTAAATATTTAAGATTTTCCATTTGTCTATACATGTATCGGTTTACACTTTTGAAATACATTCAATATTATATATTCAGTAGCTGATGATAAATTTTGAGATTTTTTTATCTCGGCTCAGCTCGACAGCTATGTGGGTAATACTGTATGAGTAGGATATCAATTTTCATTATTAAAATGACAGCTGCTTCATCAAAGCTACAATTCGTCCATAAATTCTACGTCAATTTCGGTAAAAATATGTACAAATAAAAGAAATTTAACACTTTATTACAAGTAGGTTATGAACTTTAGAATCGTATGTTTGCATGGTAAACTCAAAGAGTATTTTAGTATATATTTTTATCATTCAAGAGTTTTAGTTTTTGGTTACAAAGTTTTTGGGTACATAGCACTAGAGCGGTTTCAAAAAAATTTAAAGCGAAAACACTTTCACTTTCAAATATTAAATCGTGGCGAAGATCAAAACTATAGTTGTGAATTTATTAGTTTTTACTAATGAATCTAGGTTAGTAATACTTTTCTTTTTATTAGAAATATTGATGTTTAAGTTAAATAAAAATAAATGTTTTTTCATATAATAGCTTATTGCAAATTAAAGTTTTAAATACATTTAATTTGAAATTTGACCTTCAACAATATTTAATCTTACTGTCTCAAGTTTTACTTGAATGAAAGATTAATCGTACTAGCAACCTAAAACAACTATTGAACAGTTAAGGGAGAGAGTTTTAAAACAATATTCAATCATATACACAATAATCATATGATAAATAATGAAATTAACTAATAATTAACAACTACGAAAATAATAAGTTATGGTCTTTCTATAGTATTAAATTTCTATATTTTTAGCTGTTTTTTACACTATTACGTTTTGCACAAAAATTTAAACTTAACTTTAATTTGTATTAATTACAACGAATGTAATAGCAAATAAGATTGCATTCATTACGCATAGGACAACGGCAGTGTGTGTATAAGTTGATGATATGACTTCGGACTGGGAAAATTGTTACTTGTGGGGTGCCACAGAGATCGATTCTTGGCCCTTATTATTCGTACTGTACGTGAACGGACACTCATTTTGTACTTAAACATAGCTCATATCATATGTATGCTGATAACCTTAAAATCTATTCACACTTTCAAATTGACTCCATTAATGAGTGTATCACAAAAATAATTAGTGACATTAAAAACATTGTTATATAGTCCAAAAAATCACGGCCTGAGACTAAACCATACAAAAACGAAAACCAATCATTATTTATCACTATCGTTTACGAAATTCAATACAATTCAATACTATTGAAACTTTAACTGTAAATGGTAACACTATGCCGTACTACGACAAGGTGAAGTATCATGGTTTAACTATAACTAACTCGACTTTGACTTGGACTGACGCTGTTACGGAGATTTGTAAACGGTGTTTTCGCATCACTCACTCAAACGTTTACAACGATTTTCACCAGAACATATCAAGCTGCTCTCGACTAAATCTCTTGTACTTCCACATTTCAATTACTTTAACTCCGTTATCAATGATATGACCGTATAGTAATTAGTGAGAAGCTGCAAAGAACTCAAAACTATTGTATACGTTACGTTTACGATGTGAGACGGGAGCAGGACATCACAACGTACTATATTAGTCAAATATTCTAAAATTAAAAAATCCAAGATCCATAAAAAAGTAGTTCATTCAATATTAAAGTTTTGTTTTCCAAGGTATTTTTCTGAATATGTTAAATCTGTGTCTCATGTAGGTGTAAGAAGAACTCGCTCTGGCTCATACATTTTGAGAATGGCCTCAGCATAGGACTGCAGTGTTTGATAAGTCCTTTCATGTAATGGCTTGTAGGTTGTGGAAGGCCTTTCCCCAAACAATTACTTCCATCGATAGCTGTTCCCGGTTTTTGGCGAAAACTTAAAGACATCTATCTTAAGCGGTTAGCCGAGGCAGGTCCGGTCTGAGATGCTGTGGGCGTGACACTGACCGAGAGGCGAATGTGAGATTGTGTGCTATAAAAGTTAAAGGATTTATTACCAATAAATTACTTTAGTGTTATGTATATATTAACAGTTATAATTTTACTTCATATGTTTTAAGAATTACAGAAGTGGTTAACTTATTAAATTTTTAAATTTATCATGTTAAAATATTTTATTAATTTCTCCACATGGTTTAAATATAAATATTTCTTTAATTATTTTATTCTTAAGGTAATACTTAATTAATTTTTTAAATGTTACGTTGTCGCCGGTTAAGTGTAAGAAAGGGCCATGCGACCCTAACTTTGCCGGAATAAATAAAGAATTTTCATTTCATCACAAATTAATGTAAAACGTTAAACTATAGTTACTATAACAGCATAACCATGTTAGGTAATGTAAAGTCAATGAGTTAATTTTCAGGATTGGTTTTAATTTTTGTGGTAGGGATACTAACTGTATCTGACTAGATCTTGCTAACTTATGAAAGCTAGCTGAAGAGCCCAATTTTTTACAGATAGTTCCAAAATTGGCTTTGCCTTGCTTGAGGAGAGACACAATACTGATCAGGGTAAAGTTGAGGGTATGAGGCGCTTTCTGTCAACATACACGTTAAATAACAGAACCCTTACTATATTCATCTATAACTCTGCTCATTGTTATATATTTGTTTCATCGTCCTTACCAAAATTAATAAAGTATTTTCCCAAACACTGGTCTGCTATTTTGTGTTGCCTTGGTTTTCTCTATGAACCTACTAATTAGATAAGTTGTGCTTTGCTGTTTAATTGGTTTGTTTTTCAATTTTTGTTGTCAAGTTTATTATTTATTAAAATAGTATTACTTATACCTCATGTTCTCTAATTTATACAGTTACTGTTGTTTAGTTTATTATAGCTGATCAGTATGTTATACGTATAACTTGATTGTTTTACTAATAGTTCTTGACGTTATTATCATATTTTTGTCAGTATTGTTCGAATTCTTAAGTTGTTTGTCTACTTTAAAAAGTAACTTACTGTCTCGTGTAATTTAAATTTAAGGTACACTAACAATTGTCTATCACTTATTATTTATTTGCAACATTTCTTAGCTTGCATTTTTTGCTAACTTGTATTGCTTACTTATATCGTATGACTAAATAAATCTACAGGATAAAGTAGTAGGCTAACTAGATCAGTTATTTACTTGCTCAGTGATATCAGACTAAAAACACACAATGACTCATTGGTGGGGGGATGGAGGATCATGGTAATTTACTAATGGCAATACCACGGTTTAAGGCTTAGTATAGAGTACAAGAAAACTTGAAATTTACTATATAAAATTCATTATTTCAATATAGGTGGCCTGTTATAAACCGAAAATCTCCTATCAACATTTACCCAATATATTTCTTTCTGTAGGACATGCAAGGGTAGTTGTGAAAAACTACAACTTCGTTAAATTTTGGCTTTCCTTTAAAACAATATTTTTTTCTAGTCCACCCCCTTGAATGATATATTGTTGTATAAAACAGCAAAATACGAGGGTTTTATATTTTTTTGTAACTTGGAACATTTATCTCTTTGGGTCCGGCCGTGCCTCCACCACCAACTGCGGAGAAAGTGAGATGCTGAAGAGAGGGTTGCAAGAGACAACAAACCATTTTTTATTTCATTTTAAAATTTACTTACCGTTGAATAAACAAATTAATTTTTTTGCTGTATCTAGCATATTCTGATTAATCTTGTACGGACTAATTAGATATACTATACGTCCTCTATGTCTGGGTTGATAAGAGATTTAATTTTTATTAAATACGGTTTAGTTTTCTGGAATACTTTTCTTTGGAATAAAACAGGTTTACAGCTAAAATTGTTCTGCTTTTCTGCAGAGTTTTGGCTTGCATTATACAATTAAATGAGTGTGTGACCTAGTTTATAAAAACGATAATACTTATACCTTGTTTAAAACTTAATGCACAGGTCGGTCAGGGGCTATATTAGCATTTTCATTATGACTAAATAATGGGTTTTTTTAATACTTCCTCTTTATCTTTCGTAACAAATAGGGTAAATGTTCTGTTATTCTTCCCAATAATTAATCGATATTCTCAATCGACTCATCTCAATAATGATCTTTAAAAAAATTAAAACTTTTAGTAATTATGAAATATGCAAGTGGTTTATGATGAACTTATCAGAAATAAATCCATAGTCGTACAGTCCATGAGGTAAAAATAGTTATTAAATGGCTGTAATAAAGATCGCCGTCAGTACAGCTGACTCTGAAATTGACTATTATTAAATATATCATATATAATACTTAATTAACAATCTTAAACATTGAGACATTAAACAAGACATAAAAGGCAGATAATGAATACTAGAGAGGTTTTATGGTACTACTTTTACTTCTTAAAGAAAGATTTATGGTTGTCAAAGTGAAAAAGTTAAAGTTAAATAGAGACTGACAAGGAAATCTCTTAACGTAAACGTTAAACAAGAAACATAGTCACTGTAGCAGAAATACCAACGCTGACGTTTCAAATGTTCCAAGTTTGTGGAAAGATTTCTTTTAAGAGTCCAAGACACATGAAGGGATTCATATAAAATTACACTGGAGCTAGTCGTTTGTCTACTGGCAGTTTGCTATAAGCACATTATTAGTCACAAAAACTGTCACAAGGTTGGTGTACGGCACAATTCGTGTAACATATTAAATCTATAGCTAATTTATTTCTTGACTTATCACGAAAAAAACGTATACGTATATTTTTGTCTGTGTATATCGCTCACAAATATACAGACACAAATCAGACAAAACAGAAATGTTTACACTATCACAATAGACAAATTATAAATTGAAACAGCTTACTGATAAATAGGCATACTTTACAGTCACGTGAATTCCATGTTTAGACATGCAATACCATAGAATTCATCTTTCCATATATGTAAATAAAATTTAAATCAAAATGCAATATTTTAATCATTAAATAAAATATTTCCTTCGATAATTTCCACTACTTCATACGTTCACAATTCATTACTTAAAATGTCATAGCAGTTGCAAAAATTAAAGATCCGGTGACCATGCAAATAGCACCTGCAATGCTAGAAGTGGATGCAATCAAGTCTTATCAGTATTGAATCACCAAAGTTATTTTTTATTTTATTATAATAATAAAAAATTATATGATTAAACCTTATGTGATCGTACTTAGCTAGTTTAAAAATCTATTTATTGTACTATTTTATCGTTGAAATCATAGTTGCTAATAGGGACCTTAGCCAAATCCCACACATTTATATTCACCATTTATATCCATTTATAGGCAACACAGTGTTGCCTACGTAAAAAAAACTTCATGCAAAACTTCAATCCTTAGTTCAGTTCGATTTCGCCATATCGTGCGGACAGACAGGTAGTTATACTGAAATACAAACAGCAATGCACTTTAAAATGCCTCTTTAATTATAAAATACGTAGCACACGTTTGGGTTGTAAATTATTGCTCGGAAAGATAGAAATTGTATAGGTAATAGATATACTCAATATTGTACTACCAGTATTGTATTATTGTATAGTAGGTAAGAGTACGCCCTGCTACACGTCGCGTAATAGGCTTCGCTATGAGTGCATGGATTACTTCAGATCTATAGACCTGCATGCAGTGTTTTTAATTCTCTTCAGTATATTTACAAATTTGTATTATTCTGCTATTTTCTCATTCATCACTCAAATACCATAGAGAAACATTCTTTTATTAAACTCAGTTTTGTGTAGGCTATATAAAAACTAAACCTGATGCACAGTTTCAAATCCTTAGGTCAGTTTTTGTTCGAGATACCGTGCGGACAGGCAGATATATAGAAAGACAGAAATTAAATTTTTCCGGCCCTGTCAATTGATACTTTTTACTAATGCTAAACCAACTAGATAAAACAGGCACAGATATAACAATTTTTCGTTGCAGTATCGGAATCTGGAAGTGTTACTGACCATGCCATTGTTTAAACATATTAAAATTTAATTGATAAAAAGGCAAATGAAATGCAGCTAATCAATTTATCGTATAATTACATATCTTGAACAATTGAATAAGGTAACCATGGCAATTAACAATACATTCTATCAGACAAGGTTCTATATGATTATTAGCAGCGGAGATTGTTCTAACGATCGCCTCGTTCCGCCTGAGAACATTTTCAAGAACAACAAAGAACATAGGGTCCCATGTTGCAATTCCTTCGTCCATCTTGAGGAATATCCTTTATATAAACGCAGCTTTTTTTTAAATATGTCATTGAAATTTGGGCATATCGACTCAAAGTTCACTGTTGAATAAAAACAGTGCTATCTAACTGATAAACTATAATACTGTGTACTTAAGTTGAATAGTAAAACCTAAGGCAGCAATACTGTGAAGATACTTTGACTTACCATGCCTTTCTAATACATTAGCTAGCCCTTATAACTCCAATGTGTACATAAATCAAAATATCATAAATCATATTTAGTCGAAACTAACCTTACTAGTGCGTTGTACCCAGGAACCATTCCTTGTTAGAGCCTATTATGGCACTTTCCTGCTAGCATTCCGTAAAAGATAGTTGCTATATATAAACGCCTGTCCTATAACTGGATATAGTGACCCTCGCGAGCACAAGTGTTACTTATTTGCTTACATCAATAATCATATTGTCTAAACAAATTTCCGTGGATGACTTCATGTTTTTGTAGGTTGAAAATATGGTTAATAAATACAGGAATAAATATGGTGCTATTGGCCGAGATAACACGACATTCCATATCCAGTATGTTTTTTATTGAAACAGCTCATCCAAGACACCACCATATATATTATTAGAAATAAAATGTTGGAATTCCCTACTAAAATATATATTCAAGCGTGTGTGTCTTGTAGTAAAATATTGGAATCAATGTATATAGTCACTTAAGCCCATTACTAACATTTACTTAATTCTTTGTGTTCACTTGCACGCATTGTTAAACCAAGCCAGATTTTAGTCAATTATTTGTCTTTAAGTGTATAAAATTACACTTGTGTAATTTAATCATTAACTTATGAACATTATTACTTATGTGAACGTTATTATGACGCGTTACAGATATCGTCATAAAACAGGAACACTAAGAAGGACGGGCTTTTAATACCTAGTATTATAAACATTGTATATGGCAATTCTATATACGATGATCTCATATTCTTTCACAATATAAATTAAAAACTATGCGGTTGCAATGCAATGATCCCTTCAATCGCATATACAACTGAGTTTGTGCATATAAGTGCATTTAAATAAAGTAAACACTATTTTATATTAATGATTTTTCTATTAATTTGGATTCATACTCCCACTACTAAGAATCGAATGAAGGCTCAAAACCCATTACTTTCATACGTTATTTGGAAGTAAATTACGATTTAGACCACCATATAAAATTTAACAAAGCAATTTAATCTATATGGATATTATAAAACTATTAATACTATATCCTCACTATTTTAGCCTACAAAACAAAACGGTGTATCGAGCCTAAACGTAGTAGAGCGAAGATTCATAATCCGCAGGTACAGTTTATACGACATTCCAATTGTGTATTGTTTCAAATGTAAAATATATATCGATTGCTTTTACTTTAAATTGTAATCCAACTAATTAAACCACTAAAAAAAATACATACAGCATAAATTCATTCATACGTACTCTTGTAAAAGTAATCCAGCACAAATAATTGTTTTGGATATTTGATCGTATGATCTTATACGAATATTATTTTATCAATAGTTTACGTAATAGTAGTAAAGATGATAATGATTATTATACAAAACATAGTGTGGCAAAATAATATTATTCAATGTAAAATAGATAGCAAGAACTATTAAACCGGAGAACCACGTGGGCGCTGTTCAATCAATTCTAAACAATAGTGGATAAAAGCTTGGATCTGGTAAAAGGTTTTTTATAAAAGCTGGATTGAGTGGTTTTTATCTGAACTTCCAATTTATCTAAATCTATACCACACTCAAAACGTCCATTTAATGTCTCAGGGAATGATTACTTAATAAATGAAGTTAGCCAGATATTATTATTATCCTTTAATAATTTATTTAAAAAAAATTGTTTATGAATAAAAAATATTAATTCTGAAAGGAATTGTATGTCATTACAAAAATATGATTAGATAATATAAACGGCTCAAGAAATCAAAACCCATTATTCATTGCGTCCATAAATAATTATATAACCAAAATCCTTTTTAACCATTAATCGGCTGCTGTATAGCAGTACCAGAAATGAGTAGCAGACCAGAAATTCGCACACAACAAAATAGAATCATTAAAAACCCCGTTTAAATTAGATTTATATTGCGTAATAGTGAAGTTAAAATTTTTGATGTTTGTGAATTGCAAACATCCGCAACCATCATTTGGTTTTTTATGGATTAAACTGGTGAAAGGACCTTTTAAAAGTCTGATTTAAGTAATAAAATATATGTATCTAGTTATTGATGGGATATGAATATTATAGTTATAAAATTGTTGTTCCAGTCAGTATTTCATATTTATATAGCCTTTATCTTGTAATTATACGAGATAATAATAAGAAGATAAATGTGTTAAGAACTAACAAGGAATTTAAATAAAACCACAGTTTTTGGTTGTGCTCTACAATGAAAAATAATTCAAAAATTATATTATATGAAATTATACAACTGTTACCGATTTTAAACCTATATTATTTAAAATATGCATGAATAAATGTTTGTTTGAATCAATAAGGATAAAAAATGTTTGGAATTAACTTTTTCTTGATTATTGTTTTCATTATTATGAAGCCTTTATGCGAAATCCCAGTATTTACAGATATATAAAGATAATATATCAACTTATATTTACAGTGTGGTATAACTAAATTGAAAAGGTAATTAACTTTAACATTGAAAAGATTTGGGTAAAATACTACTAAGCTACTGTAAAGTTTTCAACAACTTTCAATAATGTATATAAAATACTACACTTATTTATAAATTCTCAATACTCGAGACATTCTGCAGGCAAGTAATCATGCAGGAAAGAAATGGAAAAAAATTAAGCATTATGCAACTTATGCTTGTCAAAGTAGGAATAACACATTTATGCAAAATTTTAAGCCAAACAGATGAAACATTTCTCAAGGTCTTCTGCCACATATTTCATTCATATTTTTTTCATTGAGTTATCAATCAGTTTTCAAATAATAAACGTTACGATAAGCTAGGGAGGGTACTACAATAGAACACTTCCGTAAAATCAAATCTTGTATCTGACTTTGTACATTAACTTTCTACTTAATTAATTTTTACTTTAAAAATACAGTATTTTCCATTCTATCCACTCAAAGAACAGACGTTCAGCCAATAAATACTAGTGTACTAAGTTCGTAAATAGTTTTATCTTGTTCTGTAATTATTTTATTTAATTTTATAAAAATTCGTTCGGTCTTTATATATCAGACTACTCCATTAAATATAGAGTCCAAAAATGTATGTGTATAGTTGCTGATAACCAAGGGTTGGGAGTATAAGACCACATATGCATCTGCAAAATGTTTTATAATATCTATAGCATACATTGAGGAGGTAAGATATAAAGAGTTTTTAACCGACTTAAATAAAATATTATTCTTGTTCTTTGTTTCTTTTTTTATTTATGTTTATTTGGTAATTGTTTTCTTTTTACTTTTTCAAGGAATTAAAGCTTTTGTAATGAAGAGCTACTCTCAGTTAGTCGTAATTTCAATTTCGTATGGATTAGATTCGTATAAAACCAGTAAAATATTTGTAATATACGCTTATTTGTGCGTTCACATGTTCACATGTAAAAGTTATGAAAAGATAATTACGTCTCAATGAAAAGTTGAAAATGAACCATATACTCACGAATAGATTTCATACGTAAGAATATGCATAAAACTCCTTTGTTTGAAGGTTATATTTGACGATGGAAGGATTGCGAAGGAAACAGCATTTTCCCCGGACATTTGCCATCGTTCAGTGAAACAAAAAGTGTTACTGATTTCTTGTTTTACTGAACGAAGGAAAATGTCCAGAAAAATCATATTTCCTTCATGTATACACTCCCTGGATTGCATAGTAAAATTAATGAAGAACAAAGACTTTATCTTTAAAACCACACTATTTAAAAATATATCCTTTTAGAATAACCAGTAGAAGCACCATTTTTCAAAATTCACGCACCAATACAATAACTAAAAATACCGGTGTTTAATACTTTGTATTTGGACTATGACATGATGAAAAATACTTTTGCCTGCGTCGATTTGTGTATAGGGCCTTCAATAAAGTAACTCTCAGAACATTTTTATTTATAAGCCAGGATGTGATCTTTAACTATCATATAATTTTTCACATGAAACAGTTTCATTCACTTACCAATTTTGCTCCAGCTCCGCTATACGACAAAAAAAATGAAATTTGGTAAACTTTCCCCTCAAGAGTTAAGTAAAAAAAAAACGAAAATAGTTACAAAATGATCAATCATACAGTACATAGTGACATCTATATAGCAAGTCTATTTTTTTTTTTAACTTGTCAAGTCCTGTGTCGTAAGCTCTCAACAGATATATAACAGATTTTGTATAAAGATAAACCACGCATAGGGGTTAAAATGGGGTTGCAGTCACAAAAAGTAAAAAATATATTTTGGTTTATCACCCTCACGATGTCATATAATGGTGTATTATAACACAACAACAATTTATGACATAACAATAATAGTTTTAAAATGATAAGTAAAAAGAGTTAGGACCAATTTTTACGTGGCTGAGTTAAAACTTCAGTTCTGGTAACATTTTGTGCTACCCTATAGACAAATTGACCTATCTCATCCAGGAAACCAAACTCCCGCGAGCTGTGTCCTTATTTATTAACTTCGCGTATAGGCCTAATAATAGTTAGTAAGCTACGAACTGAAATGAATATTAATAATAAAATATTGTGCAGTAAAGGATAAATGCAATTGAAGTCTGGTCAATCTACGTGCCACCTGTAGTACTTAGGTGGGGTTATCTCGGTATCCATAAATTAGGTTATAATTATAATGGTCTAGACTGGAAGATTGTCAGATCAACGATGGAGAGCTCCGAAGACTCAGGAATTGACATCACTCTTGGTTATTTTACTCTCTACAAAAATGTAGCAGGCAGGGAGACATTATTCAGATGAAGATAACATGCCGTCCCCTTGAACCTTGAGGATTCTGTTTTGAACAGCGTTACAAAAATATGAGAAAAGGATCTAGATAAACAGACCAACTTCTGATACAGGGTAATGTGACCGAAAATTCTAGATCTATGGCAATAAAAAAGTGAAAATTTATGAATACCGTCGGTGGAGAGAGAACGCTCAGTGGGTTTAATAAGCTATTTGACTGGCCCGTCTCCGCTCCACCTACATGAGTGGTGGATGGACATTGTTATCGTATAAATTGTATTAACACTTTGTTAGTATGTCGTATGTATTAGATAAATAATATGGATAAATGTGATATTTTGACAGTTTAAATTAGTGACAGTTTTATAAACAACTATTTCATTTAAATCTCACATAGTTTTAAGTCTGTAGATATTATATTTAAATTTATTTATTAGATAAATCGATATTGACTGGGTTTCAGTATTCGCCGAGCTTTTCGTTTAGGTATTCAATTAATAGTTAATTTATCCCGTCCGTAAAGCACTTTGTCCGTGAGTATTCGTATCCTATTCAAACCCTCAACGACCCTACAGGATAGTATTGTAACAGCACCAATATGTTTTGTCATGTATTGTCAGGTACCTTTTTTATTTATTTTGTTTCAAACCTTCAGTCTTAGAAAACCTATCAATGGTGTCAAGACGATTTGTTGCTGGTTCTCGATTGTACTAGGAATAGGAGAAACCAAGAGTTAAAAGCTGTATATAATACCAGCACTACAGTATTTTACCCAATCACAATTTTTATTTGGAAAATCAATAGTACGCTATTTTGAAATCGCTATATGTATCGTAAACTTATTCATTATTTCCATATTTCAGCGTCCGTTATGTCAAAATTATAACACGTAGTACTATTAACCTATTTCATGATGTAAGATCATTCCAAAATCCATAGTATTCAGCGAGATTCTTACAAATAAAAATGATTTGCACATTATTTTTCTTGTTCGATTTTAAGTTCAGCCAAATAAGAATGGAATTAGGTTAACTACTTTCCATACTACTGTAGATGTAGGATATTCCTTTGGAGATAAAATGAGCCTTAATGTGTTTGATATTCAAAAGGACAAAGTGAAAGTAGTATTTCAAAAGCGAAGAGCAGAGTAATACAATGAGTTGACATATGAAAGCCAAAGTTACTCTTCTTTCTTCCATTGAGACATTTTATTGGAATTCTCGAATGTTCCTTAGTGTATAAAAGGAACCGTCCTGTTAAGATTTGTACACAGTTCTTTTGTTATTTTTTCTGTCAGTCTTTCAAGCGATTTTATCATAAATTAATATTACAAAAAAATGATCAATTACAATTATTGAGTTTCACTTTCATACAGATTTTTTTGGGTTAAGATATTTTAAGAACAACTTTATAGGATAAGAAAAATCGCAAAAATCGCATCATTGTGGCTATTCATATACATGCATGAGTAAATCGAAATATGCGTTTTTTTTTTAAGTTAGCTAGGTATTAAAAAACGATTTTATTATTTTCAGTATATAGTGAGTTGTCTTTACAATTATTTTCAATACAAAACATTAAAAATCTTATATAGATAGGTCTGTTGAAAGGAAACTTTTAAGAATAAACAGTTAATATTACACATAATGGATTCTTGAAATGAGGAATAATTTAGGCTTTAATCTTTGCTTTATTATGTGTTTACTAATTCTATATATTGTCCAGGATTTCAATTACTTTATATTATATTACTTTTAATGGGGGGGGGGGGGGTGGGGGGGGGGGGGGGTGGGGGGGGGGGGGGGTGGGGGGGGGGGGGGGTGGGGGGGGGGGGGGGTGGGGGGGGGGGGGGGTGGGGAACGGGTAAAGTATAGGTCTATTAATTAATATACTTGACATTATTGAGTAAGAAAAGTGACAAAACGTTACCCTATATTGATAAAGTTTTTTTCCCGTTTAAAATGCCCTAAAAGCAGAAAATATAGATTCTTCCATTTTACTTCTACTCTACGTTCCACTCCTCACACCATTACGAGGTTTATGTGTATGAAAAATCACTTATGAATCTCAACATTAGGAAATGGCTGGTAACCAGCAGCGATACCTCAACACAACCTCAAATATAATTAGGCAATTTCGGTTCGGGCTACTCTACCACTATTCTTTAAATATGCCTTATGTACATAATATGCATACACAAGTGGTGATTAAACAAATCCAATCTGGAATACACAGTGCGTGTGTTATCACTGCAAAAAGACCAGATATTAACCTTAATCCAAAAACACTTTGTAATGTGTCTCTGTACTGTTCATAAAATGTTTCACTGTCAGTACAAATACAAGCCGAGTGTATCAGTTTAAAACAAGTGTCACGAGTGATGGAAATATGGTGTAACAGGAAAGTTATTCATCTTATACCATCGCCTTTACTGGCAAGTCAATTCTATGCAAAGCAGCTTATTTTCTTATAGAAGTTTGGCAAGTACAACATAATAAAAGCAAAGTAAACACTGCCTTGTGGTTGTTAATCTGTAATGAAGCCTTAGTTGCAGAAGTTTGTGATTTGTGTAGCTAAGACTGCCTTAAACAGGAAAATACCATTCTCTATCATACTTAATAACTAGTGTACGTGGAACTTTAATATTAAAAAGTAATATTATTTTTACTTCTTTGCCGTATATTTATAATTTTTCCTATATTTCACATGTTTTCCTTGTTATTATAAATGACAAATGCGAATGGGAATTAAAGGCAAACCATAAATGATAAGTTCTGAGTGTTCTCGATAATTTTTTAAAACCTAAACTTATTTTTTTTGTTACTTGTACAGATTGTTTGTGAATGTTTAAAAATAATCGATTAATACATCTTAATTAAAAAATCTTGGAAAATACAAGTACAATTTCTTATAGTTAATACAGAAAATTCAGATTAATTAAACATTGCACGATGTAACATATTGTGGTTTCGTCTGCAAAGCAATTTATAACTATAGGTTAAAAAAATACAATTGAAGAAAACTGTAATTTTAGGGTACTTTCGTGTATTATGGTTGAGCATGACATTTTTAAAAATCCTTAAAATCACGTTGTGGCACGTAATTGTTCAAATACATTTTTGTGAAAAACATATTACTACAACTTAATTTGACGTTTCTTACAATGAAAAAATCATTCCCTATAGATAGGGGCTCTTGGTGTGGCCTTATAATGTAAAATTTGCTTATGTTACAGGAAGTAATAAATTGTTTGTATAACTAATATTTACCCTTGGTGAGAAGATTGTTTCTGATTATGGAAAGTTTTTGAGAGAATACAGGATTTTTCCGTTCAATGTATGTGTCGTATCACTAAACGATGGTAAATGTCCGGAAAAAAATATTTGAATCTCTATCAAGCATTTAATGAGTTTATCTGAATTATGTGAAATACTGCATTTTTCAGTGTAACTCATCTGTACACCTTCTGCTTTACATTACAAACATTAAACTGGTTGCAGTTATGAGTTATTATCACAAAGACCGACGGATACCATTTAAAATTTGATTACCTCAAAATCGATAGAGTAACTCCTCTGACCAAGAGAAAACATGCACAAACTTAAAGTTTTCTATGATGTTTGTATACAAGATAAATTGGATTGATTTTTTTTATCCAGATCAAATTATTCTTTGGATTAAGAGGAACCTAATTTCAAATTTATAAGACACTAGGACCTTTTATCAAGAGTTTTCACATAGATGAGTAGACGGACTCTCATTTAAAATTTCTTAAAGCCTCTGTTTTAGAATTTTAACACTAACTAGTGGCTTATTGTATCTATAATCAATTTACTTTTAATATGTTATATTAACTATTGCACTGTCAGTGCGGCTCACTTTTGTCCATTGTTTACCATTGGAAAACAGTACATCCCTACGTTTCGAGATCTGCAATCTGATATCTTCTTCAGGTAAATACAGCTTATTCTTACTTACAATGAGAGAAACCATTTTCCCTTTAGCTAGCGGCTTGTTGTTTTCTCAATATATCAATCCACTGTTTTTACATAAATTATATCAACTATTCTAATATCAGTACTTAAAGTTAATTATTGCCCGTTGTTTGCACTGAAAACAGTATTACCCACTGGCCAGAGGCTAGATGGGTCTCTATGTTTAAATCCATTGTGCTAAAACTACTGCACTGTTAAGTACAGTTAATTTGCCCAATGTGGTCTGTTGTATAACTATAAATCATAATAAGGGCTTTTATTTTTCAAAGTAGCAGATATGAAACTACTAAATTTGTCAATACAACTTACTTTAGTTTTATTTTTACTTTGGAAATGCTTATCGGTTACAAGTTCAATATTCACGGTTATTGATCATGTATGTAAGACATATGTAATTATTAGTAAAATAAAATTCATAGAATCGATGTCCAGATAGTTGCTGGAAAGGAAGTCTTGTATTACAGTTTCGAGACAAACATCCTCCAGATGTAAGTGGATACGCACATCCGCCCAGACACCGAAGGTGAACAAACAGGAAATGCTTGCTTAAGCAGCGGAAATGCTTATATATAAAAAATAACCGTGCGACGATGTAAGGACAGCCATGTTGATATGAAAAATTGTTACTCACCAATTATGATGGAGAGATTTGGCAGAGGCCGTGGTCAATGAGCTGGCGGGAGAAAGAACATCAAAACTGAAGAAGAAGGAGGAGAGCTGGAAGTCGAGGCCGGGAATTCGAAAAGTGAAGTTCGGGAGTGTTTGTGGTTCGTGTGCGGAAAAATATCTCTAGGCGTAATAAGTGTGAAGTGGAATAAAATGTAAGTAATTTTAAGAACTTAGTATATTTTAGGGTTTATTAATCATTTTCAATTTCATATCTATTTAAATGTTCACAATTTCGAAAATGTAAATTCATGTAAATGTTTAGCTATTTAAAAGAAAGTTTCTCACGTTAGTCCATGAAACTCATAATTATTGCAACACTACAAAATTACTAGTAAATGTTATAATGAATTAAATTTAAAATAAATTGTAATGAATAATTTAATATATAAATATGTCTTCAAAGTATTAAGACATTAAAAATTTGTGCTTAATATATCGGTTGACCCAATCAATTGTTAATTAAAATTTTTAATAAATTTAAAGAGATGTTGTCAAAATAAAAATATGTGTTGGCTCATTTGAGGGTATTTGTACTGCCAATCTAACCTATTATTAAATCCTCTCCACAGCAAACCCTTTCTGATAGTATGTCACAAGCTTAATCTTAAACTAAACCAAACTTAAAAACCTTACATGGTGGAGGCGCTAAAACTCGGTTGGCATTCAAATTCCTCACATGGGCAAGCACATAGTTTCATAGGCTAGGTATAAATTAGAACTAAATAATATTCATAAGAAAGTATTTAACTATAATAGCCTACTTCAGTGACAAACCACTCATTTACCTAAAGGATAAATTAAAATTTCCAATAACTCAAAAATATTTTCAAACCCGTAATTAGAGTAACGCTAAGTAAACTAACGAGGTACGTCAATGGACATGTATAATTAAATGGAAACCATACTACATGAAGATTTAATACCATTAGACACATATAGGACTTCCAAAAGTGACATTAATAAAAATATTAAATGAAAATGGAATACTATCTAGAGACACAGACACTGTAGCAAACCTCAGACCTATCCTAGCGGCACTTAAGAACTTAACACGTAATAAGCGCAAGTCACCCTAATATTAAAACCATATTTAATAATTGAACTACCCGAAAAAACTCACCTAAGTGAAGAGGACAGGGGAAAACTAATAAGGATCTAGCTACAATCGAGGATTTTCTAGTGCAGAGAACAATTTTATACGACATAGTACATAACCCTGAGGCGGACATCAAGACACAAGCAACCCCCAACCTTAGCACAACATTACGAGCCACTCACACTACCTGACAGAACGAACACAGTAACCATGGGGGAAAACATACCGTTAATATCAGCTGGGACTTACACAGGTCTCCAGAGCGAAAATCCAAAGATTTTTTAGACAAATTCCTAGTGGCAGCAACTTCAAACAGATGGACAGACAACACTAAAGTTAATTTATTCCCAGCGCATTTATCAGGCACAGCACTAACTTGGTTTCAAACACTACAAGCAAAAACAACGAGGGGTAGCCATACAATGGGATCAACTTGCTAAAAGTTTCATAAGAGGCTTTCACTCCATTAGCACAAACCCAGAGTCTACAAATTATTTTTAGAACACAAAATACAGGGAGAGAACGAGCCAATACTAACCTGTTTTTTAGATATATTAACAACATGCCGAAGATATGACCCCACAATACAGGACAAGCAAATTATACATTTTATCATACAGGGACTAAAACCAGAAATCTGTGAACGAGTTATAGGTCTGAAAAACGACACCTTAAGTGATCTAGAAGAATAATTTAAAAATTACAGAACGGCTAGTTCTAAACACAAATGAAAAAACAAAGAAAGGTACAATAGGGTTGCAGCAAACAGACCCTATAGTACACCCTTATATGAAAAAAACATCATCCATAAACTATAAACAGAAGTTAACACCCTAACCAATTTAGTAGCTACCCTAACTACAAACCAAATTTCAAATCATAACCACAGGTACGAAAGGTTTCCATCCCCGTATGAAAACGCAAAATATAAGCCAAGATATGATAGAAACACCTAGTCCTCACCAGAATAGATATATGGAAAGCTCAAACTACCCCAAACAAACCCAAAGGCCACCTATGATTAAACACGTTACTTTCAGTGATAGGAGAAGACAAAACCATTCCCAAATACAACCTGCTATTCAAAATAGGTATTGCACTATTTGCCGTAAAGACAACCATAATACTGAACAATGCTGGTTCAAGCAACGTTCGTTAACTTCTCCAAACCCAAAGTAACTGCTTGGCACCTAAAACCAACAATACACAAGAGCTGTTCTGCAGGTACTGCAAGGCGAACAAACCACAATATCGAATCATGTTACAAGTCTAATTATTATAAACAAAATCATCAAAAAAACGGGAAATAGGGGGAGGTCACACTAACCCTTACCGAACTTCCCCCTTATCAAAAGCGAAAACAAATAACACCATAGATCTTAACCAAAGGAATCGACAAACTTACAAATATGTATAAAGTCTATGACATTTACTTCAAACTAACCCCAAAAGTACTACCACTATCAACCCCTGGAAAGAACAGTTCAGAAGTGATATTTAAAGCCATAGATTATAATCAAGAATTCCCACCCTTAAAGAAGATGCAAGAAATTGAACAACCTATTATGCAGAAAGCCTATACACACCAAAAAACTTCAATCTGTGTTCAATCCAACCCCAACCCTAAGCGAACCAAACCCCTCGGGACAACAAATATAAATAAACCCAGCTTTACAAGAAACCTTGCAGTCTCAGAAAAATTTCACACGACAGATAAAACCTAGCGCATTAAAGGGGGTAGCGAACGTAAAACAGGACCCCAGATTGTAGTATGGGGGAGGTAAACACACATACTGGATTGGAAGAAACCATTGAGATAGATACTATACAGATTTTAAATCACATAGAGCAACAGAAGAAACAGAATATGATAGATTGTACTAACTTGCAAGAAATAACGCATAGACAGGATACACAGACCGAGGAAAAATAAAACATTATTATTAGAGGATATTTATGAATTCATATTTAATTGCGAAAATAAAACTACGAAGAAGATACCTGTCCTAACAATAGACGTAGCCTTGACCAAAAACCCTCGACATCCCAGTACCCTGCATTATAGATATAGGATGTAACATAAACATTATTAGAGCAGACCTAGTTTGTGCAACAAAAATTAAATACTAGCAACATACCCTCGTTGATATTGGCTAACGGTATACCATTAACAGTTTTGGGTTCGACAAAAATCGCCATAAAAATTGGCAAAGTTATACTTGAAGACACGTTTTATGTGACACCTGATCTAAACAGCCCAATATTAGTAGGATACATATTCCTATTTCAGAACTGCGTGGAGTTAAACTATAAAAATAAAACAATTAAAAACTTACCAAATATCAGATTGAATATATAATACCTATGAATGAACAATGGCAGTTAGACATCAAGAAATTTAAAAACACACAGGAGTTAGAAGTACATCAAATAACAGATGTAACAGCCCCACGAGACATAATTATAGCACCACATCAGCATATTAGGATTAGCTCCTTAAAAGGCATAGAGTCTCGAACAGCCATCGAAACAGATAGGAATCTAAGAATAAAAAAGAAATGTCATGCATATCTTTCAGAAGGGAAGATGGTACAGATACAACTGCAAATAGTTATAACGCATCAAATTTCCCAAAAAGGATACCCGCACATACTACGATAGGACATATACATTACCCAACTCTTGAAGCACAGCCTACCCTGGAACACTCTCCCACTACAAGTGACACAGGAAAAACAATATTTGACAGATAAGGACGGCATAGTATTTGATATCTCACCACATTTAACCCTCCAAGAACACAAAAAAAGTCCTTAACGTTTTACAAAAATACACAACACATATTTACAACAAAGGTAATCGATTTAACTCCTGCAAACATACCTCCTGTTAAACTCGAATTAAAACCGAATACGAAACCTGTAAACTCACCACCGTATAGGCAGAGTAAAACAGAAAGGGAAAAATTAAACAAATTATTGGACGATTTAGTACAAGCAAAGATATGAGAGGAATGTCAGGATTTACACAGAATATGCAAGCCCAGTATTTTTAGTGAAAAATAAAGATGGAAGCGACAGAATGGTAGCTGATCTCAGGAAGGTTAATGCACAGTTGAAAACAGATGCCCACCCCATTCCTTCAGTAAACCTGGTTTTAAGCTCTTTGAACAAAGCGCACACATTTACAAAATTAGACCTTAAAAATGCATTTTATTCCATGGAGGTTAGGAAGGAAGATAGGCATATCCTAGCCATAAAAACACCTGATAGACTTCTACAGTTTTGCCGACTGCCGATGGGACTTTCAACTTCAACCACATTATTTAGTAAAGCCTTGAATGCGATATTAAACCGTCACCTTTATAATAAAGTCATCTGTTACGTAGATGACCTAATTTGTTATGGTGGACTCATTTGAAAATGAGTTACATAATCTAGAAACTATATTAGAAGAACTAGAAAAGCTAATTTGAAACTAAATACAAAAAAGTGTCAATTTCTCTACAAAAGTGTAAACATTTTAGGACACGAAGGTATCACGGGAAGGCATTTTACCCCAAAAACAGTCAGTAGAATCTATCACCGAATTTAAAAGACCAACTTGTGTGAGGCAAAGTGAGACAATTTTTAGGATGCCTCAGGATTCTCCCGCAGATTCATCCAAAATTATGCCAAAATAGCACAACCCCTTACTGAGATAATAAAAGATTCAAATAAAAACATGGCATTTAAATGGACGGATCTATGTGAACAGGCTTTCATAAAAATCAAACAAATTTTGACAAACCCACCATTACTATCACATTGGAAGGACAACAGGGAAGCACACATTTATGTAGATAGCAGTCTGATTGGATGCGGAGCAGCGTTAGTACAGTTAGATGAAGAAAATAATAGAATGTTACCCAATTTTATTACATGTCAAAAAAATATTCAAATACCCAAATGCGTTACAGCAATGCTGAAACGTGAAATGCTAGCGCTAACCTATGCTGTGAACTACTTCAGAGAATTCACGCTTGGTAGACAAAACAACAGTTTTATACGGACTGTGCCGCATTACAGTTTTATAAAAATTTTAAGCACACTTCCACTAGATTAAAACAGATTAGCACTGTCATTAACAGGACTACGACATTGTAGTAAAACATTAAACGTGGCGCTACAAACGTGTTTAGCAGACGCCCTTAAGCAGAAAATCCTTTAGAACAAACCTTTGGATGGAAGAATTTACGGACGTTGTGTTTAACTGTCAATACTTTAATACAGACAAATCTACTCCTACTACACAAGCTCAAGACAGTATATTTGAAACAAATACGCCTTGCAATGACCTCACCTGAGGCGGTAAATAAAAAAAATCAGACGGGCTTCAAGACATTACGAAGAAATAGATGGATTGTTATATTTCAAAACTTTCAACGGACGAGAAACTAGAAACTTATTGGCTATACCCCAAAAACAAACACAAGAAATATTAAAAATATTCCATGACAACCCCTACACGGGTGGACACTTATCACATTACAAAACAGCTTCGAAAATAAAATTACGGTATGACTGGCCGAATATGTACCGTGATATCCTCCAATATACAAAAACTTGTGAAGAATGTCAACTACCGTAGACCAAAAACGAACAAAAATTATGGCCTACTACAACCTATTGCACCCTCCATTAAAACCCTTTGACAGAATAACATTAGACTTTTTAGGTAATATTACACAAAGTAATGGTTACAAATATATCCTAGTTGCAAACGATGCCTGCACTAGAATGGCATTTGCAACCCCTTGTAGAAATGCAGATGCGAACACGGTAGCGCAAAAATTATTAAATCTATTCTGCACATTTGGATTTCCTAGAATTATTAATCATGACAGAGGAACACACTTTATGAATTCTGTAATTTCACAGTTACTAAATGCACTCGGGGTTGAACAAAGGCCAGGCGCTGCTTATATGTCACAAGTACAAGGTGCGGTTGAAAAATACAACCACACGCTAATAAAGGCAATATCTCATTACGTTGTGGAAAAAAACCCCAAACTTGGTCAAAATATGTACAAATAGTTACATTTGCCTACAACACGTCTGTAAACATTTCAACAGGCTACACACCGCACTACCTCATGTTTGGTTACGAAGCTAACTTACCGTCTGATTGTATATATTTACAGGTTAATCCCGAAAAAATGGTGTTGGAAAATATATAAATTTTAGAGCAAATACGCAAAGATATGCCGAAAATCATGAAAAAAGCCCAGGAAGCGCAAAAGAAATACTTTGACCGTGACAAAACTCATTTGGATTTAAACCCCGGCGATGAAGGTCTTGGTCCATTTCCCGAAAGACCACACAAAAAAATATAGTAAATTTCAAACACCATTTAGAGGTCCTTTCGTTGTCAAGAAAAAAATTAACGAAGTGACATATGCAGTAGAAATTTACCACAGGGGAAGGTTAACAGAACAACCAATACATGTTGCTAGAATGAAATTATTCTATAAGAGAATATAAAACAAATATGCAGGGACTTGAGCTATAATAAAATATTCAAGAATAATATATACAATATTTCTCATGAACATCACTATGCACTCACTGCCTTGTAGTAAAATTTGAAGAGAGTGAAAAGTATATTCGCAATAATTTCATAATATATGAGGGTAAAAGCTACTACATAGTCACGCAAGAATCGCTTTAAAAATAGGTATTATACTCCAGGAGTTGAGAGACCGGTTAACTTGATTATGGTTTGAATGATTCATTATAACGTTATATAACCTTGAGAGTCACTGAAGTAAGTCTAACAGAAAATAAAAATGTATAATAAAATATCGATGTTGTGTCGGAAAACGATAGAGAATAAAGACATAAAAGTTTTAGAAAATTAAAACGCCTAACTTTGTATTTTAATGTGAGGTTTAGTGTAATTTAGTGATTAAGTGATAGGTTACACGTACCAAAGATATTGGTATAGATAATCCCGATACACAGGACACTAACACAGCACACACGACACGACACGAGCAGAGCCTGTAACCCACGGTAACCGTACTTAGACTGGCTAGTAAGACTTGACCATGACTCTGGTATGTCTCCCAGGCAGATAAGATTTCTGCTAACTCAACTAACTTCCCACGCTATACTACACCGACTGTGTTGTGACTATGACTAGGTGGCATTGCCTTTGTACCGGCGGTCTGGGTCGCCAAGGGCCCTGGTGGTTCAGACAGCTTAGTATGCAAGTAATGTTTCCCACGTACTCGTTTACTACAGTAACAAAGCGTACTCTAACTTGACACAACGTACATATTATACTTACCTGAGGGATACATGTATACATAGCCTAGTAATAAAGAATATAAAATATGATAAAGTGTACTACATATATCATATTAATTTAAGTTAGTAGATAGCAGTGTTAACATAATATACCCTACAAGGACTCAATTTTCCTGAGATGCATCTCAAAGAAAGAGACATACATGTTCTATATTATATAATCCTAGGATAAACAAATACTTCAATATATGACATGTAATATAACATGTTTAATTATTACATAGCTAATCTAACATTGAAAGGAAAGTAACATATATTTAACATAGTATGTATTAGCACAGCAATATTGCTCATTAAAAAACTATACAGCCTTGATTAGGCAACATATATTATGATCATAATAATGACTATGGGACAATAAGCAACAAAGAAGGGATATTACATATTCCTCAGAAAACAAAGGTGCGTAGTATCGTTTTGTAATACGATAAAATAACATAATTTCGAACCTTATTTAAGAACACTAGAGATTAAGATGCTTAGTAAAAACATTATTACATAGAGCTAGGGAAATACGACACACCATCGAGAGGTCATTAAAAGATTTCTGTAAATAAAAACCTTAGACATAAATGTGTATTAATTATAAAATATTAACCTGAAATGTATATGTAACCTGTAGATATTTAGTTTTAGAATTTCGACGCCAAAACGCCAACTACAACCTGAGACACCAGTCTACAAGACACCAATCTACAAGACACCAGTCTACAGCACTCTAACCGTTCCCGACCACCCACGAGACAAATGAAGTCTTCACAGCACTTCCTACTACTACTCACAGCACTTGCCATGCCTCTTTCGACCACCTTTGCCAGCACATCAACCCACAACATAGGAGAACCCAATAAGCCTCTAGTACAAATCTTCACAGGAGCGTACTTCACTCCAATGCCTCAGACATTACCTTATATCAGTTCCATCCCTATCATATACAAAATTCCTTTTAAACACACAGCAAAATTTACCTAAAAACGAACCCTCTCTAAATTTCTGCCCTATAAACCTCAACAACTCCCAAACCTATTGCAAGATACAGAACACCCTTTCCACATTACAAAACCCTCATACATCAACAAATGGTAGCAGAACACCTCCCATTCATCCAAAGACAGCAACCAGATAGAAACAGAAGATCGCACACGTTCGTCGGATATTTCTTCGAATGGTGTTGTGACATTGCGACAGAACACCAAATACATGACTTGGCAGACAACAAGGAAGATGTCTACACAGCATTCTCAACACAACAACACTACCTACTCTCCGAGCTACCTGCGCATTCACCTACTTTGTTCACAATCCACAAAGACAACACCACTTCCAGCTAAAATCACGACGACAAAAACATAGTAAACAACACGGAAACTCATTTTGTACATTTTATTAGCCTGGACTTCTATAATAACACTAGTTCTTTTTATAGCCCTCTACTTCATCCACATTAACAACATCAAAATAAAATTTCTGAAGCCTACAGTACATGAACGTGACTACCCAATGGATAACCTCAATTAGACAATAAGTACGATTCGTAGGTAGAATCGTCATTAAGCCAGGGGAATGTAAGACATATGTAATTATTAGTAAAATAAAAATTCATAGAATCGATGTCCAGATAGTTGCTGGAAAGGAAGTCTTGTATTACAATTCGAGACAAACATCCTCCGGATGTAAGTGGATACGCACATCCGCCCAGACACCGAAGGGGAACAAACAGGAAATGCTTGCTTAAGCAGCGGAAATGCTTATATATAAAAATAACAGTGCGAACGATGTAAGGACAGCCATGCTGATATGAAAAATTGTTACTCACCAATTATGATGGAGAGATTTGGCAGAGGCGTGGTCAATGAGCTGGCGGGAGAAGAACATCAAAACTGAGGAACAAGGAGGAGAGCTGGAAGTCGAGGCCGGGAATTCGAAAAGTGAAGTTCGGGAGTGTTTGTGTTCGTGTGCGGAAAAATATCTCTAGGCGTAATAAGTGTGAAGTGGAATAAAATGTAAGTAATTTTAAGAACTTAGTATATTTTAGGGTTCATTAATCATTTTCAATTCCATATCTATTTAAATGTTCACAATTTCGAAAATGTAAATTCATGTAAATGTTTAGCTATTTAAAAGAAAGTTTCTCACGTTAGTCCATGAACTCATAATTATTGCAACACTACAAAATTACTAGTAAATGTTATAATGAATTAAATTTAAAATAAATTGTAATGTATAATTTAATATTAAATATGTCTTCAAAGTATTAAGACATTAAAAATTTGTGTTTAATATATCGGTTGACCCAATCAATTGTTAATTAAAATTTTTTAATCAATTTAAAGAGATGTTGTCAAATTAAAATATGTGTTGGCTCATTTGAGGGTATTTGTACTGCCAATCTAACCTATTATTAAATCCTCTCACAGCAACCCTTGCTCATAGTATGTCACAAGCTTAATCTTAAACTAAACCAAACTTAAAAAACCTTACATGTATTAGAACAGAGAATATACCAATAAGCAAATAAATGTTTAAACTGAAGTTCGAAACGTAACTATATGAACTTAATGAAACAATCCAACGTGTATAGGATTTGCATACCGTGTAAAATAAATAAAGGAATTACACATTAGTACTACACTAATATTGTTTTTGACGTTGCTCTTTACATATCCATTGTCTAAATATATAAGAAAATATATATATATAATTATATTGCACAATATACGAATCTGGGCTATTACCAATTACTATACTTATTACTGAACTAAGGAAAGTAAAGGTTATAATCGAATTACTAATACACAATGTTGTAAGATATTACAAAACTCTCTCTATACATTAAACTAAAGAAACTATATCGAAAGTTCACCCAAGCAGTCTCAAATTCTTTATCTACAGTAGTTGATGGACAAAGTTTAATTCTCGTATCATACACGAGGGACTCTATAAAACTATTTATAGTACTCTCAAGACACAAGATATACAAGTTACTGACTGTTGCAGGTTAGATTATAGGGCATGAATAACGTACCTATGGTTCGTGTTGTCGATCATTTTCAGAGTTACGATAAACGTCTGTCACTGGAGAAGCTGGGAAAATGTCATTTATATTTGTTTGTATGTCTAGTAATCTGCCTGTCGATAGAATATATCGACATATAGAAAAGATATTTCTGTATGTCGTACAATGTCTTTAAAACTAAATGAACTAAAAACTTAAAATTTTGCATTTCATATTTTTCATTTAAACATTGAGTTCGATGACAGTGCATGTCAATCCACGTGACGTGGCTGAGCGTTACCAAATATTATACATTGATCTTATGGTGACTATAATAGTAACAGAAAATAAAAATAAATAAATTTATTAAAACATGATTGAAGTAAAAAATGCATTAAAATTCAAATAAACGGACTATGTTAAAAGTTGTTGAAAATATTTATATTTCAATGCACTCTTGCGTTATAGTATACTCCGTACCTCACCGTAAGTTTTATTATTTGAACACTGCTTTCACACTTAACTTAATTAACACAAATCTGAATATCTAAAGCCGTAAGATATCTCGATATTTTATTTGTAAATTAAAAAGTATTTATTACACTTTCTTTTTACACACATAAGAATGTCTTCTGTGTCAGTGCATGCCCAACAAGAGAATGTTGCTTCAATTTGCTCTGGATAGCTGTATGTTTGTATATTTGATCGTGGGACATCTCAAGAAGCAGCCTATGTGAAACCTGCTACGCAACACTTGGTGGGGCACAATCTTACCTTGTTTGACATACAATTAATGTAAAATATATTCTATAATTTTAGTTATAATGTAATAGCCTCTCATTAATTGTAAAAATAACGATTTAATATAATTTTACGAATCCTAAACATTTAAATATTTCAGGAAAGGAAGTTTATTTTCTCAAAACATTAGCTCACTTTCTAAAAATAAAAGTGTTTATATTTTGTTTTACCTATATTAAGTTAAAATGAGAATCATTTTCATTTCTATCTGAGTGTTCATTGATAAATATTTAACCAAGAAATTAAACCATACATTCTGGTAAATTATAAATATATATATTATAAATACTCGTACGTAAATATCAAAAATACTTTTGAATATATATAAGACATATAAATAAGTGTTAGATTTTACAATTACTCTGATTCAATACTCATTTACAATATTTATTGTATTTTTATTAAAACCTTTATTAAAACTCCAAATCAGGGGATTATCTTTTTTGTGGGTAGGCGGAGCATTTTGACATAAAAGTTTACATTGACCACTGTTGTCTAAATGTATTTAACTTGCTTTTACACGAAAAGGCAAGAATAGAAGATAACCTTTTATAATGTGAAGGTTGATAATATAAAGTGACGGTTCGATTTGCTTAAAAGTTTTACTCGCGTTTGTTTTGTACATGAAGTTGACCATCACCTTTTTGTAACTTTTGATCCCTCGTATGGTTGATAAACAAAGTCAGCCAGCCATGCTTCAACTTTATGTTGTGAAGTGGTGCTCTTTTGCTATTGATTAAATTGAACAAATCCATAATTAGTTTTTACACGTCTTTTTACATACAATTCTTTTTGTTTATATAAGAAATAAAAAGACAAAATGGTGTTGAAAGCAATTTCTTTTAATTCGTAATTAAGGTTAATAAAAGTATATCGTATATTTTATATGGTGACAGTAGCCGAAAATCTCTAGAAAACTGCAACTATAATTTATTAAGATTTAAATCAAATCAAATCATCTTTTATTGCATTTTCTTTACAATTCAACATTGCATCGCAATCGTCAAGAAACCCCTTATGATTATAGTTATAAGGCAACCCCTTATACATTCACACACACAGTCAAACTTACATCTTCATACATTCTCTCAAACACATTCTCACTGACCTCAGATCCTATGCTCTCATAAATCCCAGCGGCTCATCATGAATTCATCGACAGAGTAAAACGCTCTAGACACCAGTAGGCGTCTTAGACGAGTTTTAAATTGATTTTGATTGTTGGAATTCTTTATACTTTCAGGGAGCCTATTGATCAGTTTGACACCATTCTTGAGGTAGATGTTGCGACAACGCCAGTCTGTGATGCTGAGTTCGATAGTTGTCCCTGCCTCTTGTTTCATATTGGTGAACGTCCCTGCCACGAATCAGAGTACACCTTGATCTGCAGTACGTAATCACCTCAAAAATGTAAGAGGCAGGGCAAAGTCATAAATCCAAGCTCCCTAAAAGATTCCCTACACGACTCTCTGAAACTCAACTTTTGTATGATTCTGACAGCCTTTTTTTGAAGTCTGAATACTCGTTCCAATCTATTTTTGGCACAGCCTCCCCAAAGTCTTACTCCATACGCAAAAGTGTGGATGGATAAGGCCATAGTAGGCCATTTTTTAAAACTTTGGGGGAAACATAACTTTGCTAGGTTGCGCAAGGCATATATACCTGCGGAAACTCTAGCACATATGTGGTCGTCCCAGGTCAGCCCTTTGTCAAGGAACATTCCCAGAAACTTTGTAGAGTATGTTTCCTCTAAAAGGACATTATCTACAAATACAGCTGGCCCATCCGAACGTGTATTCTGCCGAATGCAGAAATGTACAAAATTTGATTTGGTTTGATTTGTTTTCAAGTTCATTTCAGAAAAGAATTGAATACATGAATTCACTTCAACAAACGTTGTGATTTCCAGTTCTTGCAGTGTTTTGCTTTTAAAAACAGAGAGTCGTGTCATCAGCATATTGAACTAGTTTCCCATGTTGGATCACCGAGTTCAATTCTACTGACATAAAATCAGGAATAAAAGAGGCCCAAGGATAGATCCCTGAGGGGACACCATGAGGCATTTTGATTTTGTTAGATGTGACGTTCGAAATCTCCACGCTCTGATCTCGCTCCCTTAGGTAAGAAGCAAGCCACAGCTGCGGGAGTCCCCGAACGCCACATTTCTCCAACTGGTGCAGCAGTGTCTCATGATGCACACAGTCAAATGCCTTGGACAGGTCAAGAAATATGCTAAGCACATGTTCTCGCCGTTCCAATCCATCGACAACATTTTCCAAAAGGTTGTTCACAGCGTCAATTGTGGATTTGTTTTTTCTGAATCCAAATTGCTCTGGATTCAGAATCCGCTTGTTTTCTAGAAAGCTTTCAAGTCTTTCATAGAAAATTTTTTCAAAAATTTTGCTGAACACCGGAAGAATTGATATGGGCCGATAACTGCTTGGAATGTAAGGATCGTCCTTCTTGAAAATTGGAATGACTTTGGCTGTCTTCAAAAGAGAAGGAAAAGTTCCAGATTCGAATGAGGAATTTATCAGTTTTGTGAGTGGTCCTAATAAGTGCCTGAGGCACCGTTTAAGTAACCAAACTGACATCCCATTTGCGTCACCTGTTTTCTTCGAATTCAGTCCCTGTATGACACGTGCTATCTCATCCCCATACACAGGAGGCAGAGCCATGGACGCAACCGGCTCCGGAACACGCCTTCCACAAGATTGAGTTTCCGTGAATGACGGATTCATTAAGGCAACAGAAGAAAAATATTTATTGAATTCATTTGCCACTAGTAATTGATCTTCAACAATTGTGTCATCAACTTTGATCACAAATGATCTGGAACCTTGTCCTTACTCGTATCTCGGAGAAGAATCATTAATAATTTTCCAAGCTGTCCTTGAAAAATTTTCACATTCACCCAAGGCTCTATTGATGTCATAGGCTTTAGCCGCTCATATGACTTTCTTGTAGATCCTCCGGTATGTTCTAAAAAATTGTTTAAAACGTTCATTTTCAGATTCAATAAAGATTTTGTGAAAGAATTTTAGTTTTTCTCGAGATATGAGAATGCCCTTGGTCAACCATGAAATTTTCTGAGGTTTGGTATTGATTTTTGTTTTTTTAAAAGGACACGCAACATCTAGATAGTAATTGAAAGCATTATTAAATGCCCGATACATGTCATTGACGTTTTTGAAAGTTATTTAAAAAGTTCCAAGATTCATTTTTTTAAAAGTTTGTTCAGATGGCAAATGTTTTGAAAATTACAAACTCGTGAAATTTTGAATTTTGAATTTTGAGTTTGTAGTTTGCATCCATGAACCACTATCTCCTGCGCAAAATGGTTCAGAGACCGCCGTATTCAAAACAGAGACTGTGGTGTCAGAAATGTTGGTAATGACGTTGTCGATATCAGTACTCGACGTCGCGGTCACTCGTGTCGGTGTATTCACGGACCAATTTAAGTTAAAAGATCTTAGAACATCGCGAAGCCGCTGGGTAAGGGGGTTGGTGTGGTCCATTACATTGATATTATAGATCACCAACTAATACGAAATTCATTGAATTTTGAGAAAGACGATTTAAGAGATGCTCAAACTTTTCAAAAAAAGAATGTTCACAGCCATTTGGAGACCTGTAAAGTCCAATAACCGTTAATTTACCAAAAGAGTTTGAAGAGACTTTGATACCTACGGCCTCAAAATCCAAGTCCAAACTGTTGTCAATTTTAAAAGATTCGATTTTTGACGATTTTTTTCACAAAAATTGCCACACCACCACCCCCTTTAAAATGATTTCGACAAAAATAGTTTGCCAATTCGAAATTTTGAATTTTGAAGATATCGATTGATTCGGGCTTGAAACCATGCTCCGAGACAACCAGCACATCAGGTTTAAGCTCTTCACACAAAAGCGCCCAATTCGTAAACCTTGTTAGTCACAACTCGTAAAAAGAACTCGTATTCCAAAAGTATATCATATCAACTTATTTTATGCCCAAAAGAAATGACAAATGAAAGTGTATGAATAGTGCCTGTTTATGACCTGTTTAAGTCTTTAATTGATTTTTGAAATTTTGTTTCTTGACAATACAATTAGGGGACTAATACATTTTATTTACTTACGTTTTAAATTACAAGTACATTCAAAGCTTCCTAAGTTTAATTTGTCATGGATGATTTTCCTATTTATTATTATGTTTAAAGGTTTGAAATGATAATTTAGTTACTTTATTATGCATTTATAACCTTAGTTTTACAATTTAATGCAGTGAAGCTCAATCGTGTCTAAAAGTGAAGAAATACTCTGTATTATATGATTTTTCAATATCACCGATTCCTTTCTTTAATCTACAAGTAGATTGTTGTGATTTAATAATAGATCCACAATCCTCTCTTCATTCTTTGAATGGTTTTCAAATTTTTAGCGTATTCTTTCTCATTTATATTTAGAAGAAAATTACTTTCATTACTATTTCTTCCTTAGTCTTGATTCTGTAAGTACTTTATGCGGGAGAAGATGTAGCAAGATCAGAATTTTTCGGTCTTGATGCCATGTAACTAACTTTCGTTTTTCTCTAGTCTCATTTTGGGTAGTCATAAGAGAACACTTCTATTTACTATTAGATGTAAATCATGTGGATTCCTCGGGAGATTTATAAACTAAAACTAGCCTATATAATGTTGCTTGAGACACTGAAAACATATAACTTTCCTTCTTAAATATAACTTCTTAATCCTTTTATGACCTTAGCTATACCCTCCTTATCCCAGAGATTCCTCTTCTTCCTTTATTTGTATTTGAAATATCGTAGCTTCTGCAAATGAAAAAATGTATTATTATACAATAAAATATAAAGGTTAATCAGCTTTGAAACTTTATGTGTATATGTATCCATGTCAATATACGAACTGGGAAGTCGATGGTCTATTCAGGAACTTGGATTGTAATTAAATGGATTCGCACTGTATTACTTTACACTCAATATACATTTTGTCTTTTAGAAACTTTCTCTTATAGGGAAGAGTTTATGTCAGTGGTTCTTCATATGTACAGAAGGTGCAGAAAAAAGACGCACGTTTTTTTTGAATTACCTTGTTACCTTTTCCAATGAAACAAATTGAAAAATGTATGCAAGTGATACTTATCAGCGGGTTATAAAAATGGTGGGCGTCTGTGGCCTTTCAGAGTAAACATTTGATTGTTTTATAAATAACGTCTAAAGCCCACCTGTTCAACTGTATGTGTAGTATGTGTTTAATGCTGCTCCGGAAAACAAGTTAATATTGCTTTAATTAAATTTTTGGAACAACTAACAAATTATTACGTGTTATAAATATATGTGAAATAAGGATATAACATCGATTATCAGACATTCGCATGGACATAAACAACCTTTAAGTAATACTACAAGAACTCTCTTACTACAAAAATCCACCTTCGCAAGAAAGCATGGTGGATACAATGCTCTCCAAGAGCATTAAGGAGATATTCAGAACGTTATGCGTGATAAATGGCTATCGTATTTTACCTCAGTTCTAAGAAGGAAGAATAATTTTTAGTTCTGAAACTGGATAGCACAGCTGTTTGTTATTGACCTCCTAATTAATAATAGTCTTTGCTCATTTTAAATGGGTAGAAAACTTTATACCATATATACGGTGCATGTGAGGGTGTTCATAATTTAAATTTTAATTCATATGAATATTGCTGTTTAAATATAGCTAAATTTTGGTAACATCATACAACATAACTACAAAGTTTTGTAATGTATTTTGTAATGATGTGATATTGAGGCCTTCACAAACAAAGGAACAGGATAGTCCACTCATTGTATGTGAGATTCATAGTTACCACTACAAATTTTTATCTTTCCATTGAAGAATGGCCCTTAAACTAAGGAAGAAACCAGAACAATTCTACGTTAAAATGTAACCAGTTGATAGCAAACGTAATTGACACAGTCACAGTTCACTAGTTTTAATCCACGTAAAACCTTTCTCAAGTGGTTAATTATTTTTAAAAACATTAGCAAGCATGCACATTTAATTATGTATATGTACATTATGAGAAATAGAGACCTGAAACGGGTGTCCCATATAAAGGCAAGAAATGGAATTAATTTATAATTGTTTTGCCCTATTAACCAACATGCAGATCCACAACAGTAGGACGTGTGGAAAGAACAGGAAATCATAACCCCGTTTTATGGCCAACCCCGTATAACTTAAAAAACCAGAGGCCGTCCGCGAACGTAATTTCCTGTGTACAGCTGATATATTTTATATGAGTAGACTATTTTATGTATACAGTTTAACGGTAAATCTTGGTTCTTCCGTGATTTTTGTTGCTTTTCGTCATATGATAATTTAAATTTTCGTCATTTTTGACATCTTGAACTTTTTTATTTATTTTAGGTGTAAAAATTCCAAATACTTTTCTATCATAAGTAATTTAATTTTACTTTTGGAGAACACAGTTACAAATGTATACTTATAATTTAGCTTTTAATTCTTTTGTGTTCATAAAAAATTGCATTTAGTGTCTCGTGTATGGCTTTGTAACCCAAATAAATAAAATGGTTTGATTATAGCCTCGTTACAAATTTACTTATAATTTAGCTTTTAATTCTTTAGTGTTCATAAAAATTGCATTAGTGTCCCGTGTATGGCTTTGTAACCCAAATAAATAAAATGGTTTGATTATAGCCTCGTTACAAATTTACTTATAATTTAGCTTTTAATTCTTTAGTATTCATAAAAATTGCATTTAATGTCTCGTGTACGGTTTTGTAACCCAAATAAATAAAATGGTTTGATTATAGCCTCGTTACAAATTTACTTATAATTTAGCTTTTAATTCTTTAGTGTTCATAAAAATTGCATTTAATGTCTCGTGTATGGCTTTGTAACCCAAATAAATAAAATGGTTTGATTATAGCCTCGTTACAAATTTAATTATAATTTAGCTTTTAATTCTTTTGTGTTCATAAAAATTGCATTTAGTGTCTCGTGTATGGCTTTGTAACCCAAATAAATAAAATGGTTTGATTATAGCCTCGTTACAAATTTACTTATAATTTAGCTTTTAATTCTTTAGTGTTCATAAAAATTGCATTTAGTGTCTCGTGTATGGCTTTGTAACCCAAATAAATAAAATGGTTTGATTATAGCCTCGTTACAAATTTACTTATAATTTAGCTTTTAATTCTTTAGTGTTCATAAAAATTGCATTTAGTGTCTCGTGTATGGCTTTGTAACCCAAATAAATAAAATGGTTTGATTATAGCCTCGTTACAAATTTACTTATAATTTAGCTTTTAATTCTTTAGTGTTCATAAAAATTGCATTTAGTGTCTCGTGTATGGCTTTGTAACCCAAATAAATAAAATGGTTTGATTATAGCCTCGTTACAAAATTTACTTATAATTTAGCTTTTAATTCTTTAGTGTTCATAAAAATTGCATTTAATGTCTCGTGTATGGTTTTGTAACCCAAATAAATAAAATGGTTTGATTATAGCCTCGATACAAATTTATTTATAATTTAGCTTTTAATTCTTTAGTGTTCATAAAAATTGCATTTAATGTCTCGTGTATGGCTTTTTAACCCAAATAAATAAAATAGTTTGATTATAGCCTCGTTACAAATTTAATTATAATTTAGCTTTTAATTTTTTAGCCGCAAATACTCACGGCTTCACCTGAAATTTCTATGCAACACACTGTGCATTTTTTGCAATAGCTGCCATAAAAATTGCATTTAGTGTCTCGCGTATGGCTTTGTAACCGAAATAAAGTAAAATGGTTTGACTATAGCCTCGTTACAAACTTACTTATAATTTAGCTTTTAATTCTTTAGTGGCAGATACTCACGGCTTCACCTGAAATCTGTATGCAACACTCAGTGCATTTTTTGCAATAGCTTTCACGACTTCAGTAACACTTTTAACTATTTTAGATCAATCTAGAGGAACAACACAGTTCGTAGTTTTCTTAGATGCATTTATGCTGTAAGACGATAGGATGCTGTGATATTTGAAAAGTGGAATTATCATGTATCGTGCACCACCTATTCATTTTACAGTGTCCATGATTAGGAGGGCCTAAATTTAAGCAAAGGTTTGAGTAATTCTTATTTCATGTTTTGCAAATTACCTTATTGTTCAAATTAACGATATATTCCAACGCAAAATTGGAGTATGCTATTTAACCTGAGATATATAATAGACTTACATGTAATTTTATAATTATGTTGAATTCAAAACAGTGTATTCTCTAAATTGTATAGATATAGATATTGTTACCGATAAAACTAAAATCAACATCAATAATACTAACACATAACAACACTTACATTATGAACCTTGCAATCTAATACACAGATAATACATTTACAAAAGATTCTTGCTTTCAAATCAATGTTTGCTATATGATAACTTTTCCTCGGTCCACTCTAGGCAGTACATAAGTATGTTGTACCTAATCAGTATCGTATACCTCCTCAGTGAGAAATGGATGCGATGTCACCTCGACGATTTTCTGTCACAAAACTGCATTTAGTGTCTCGTGTATGGCTTTCTAACCCAAATAAATAAAATGGTTTTATTATAGCCTCATTGTTGATAAAAGAAGTGTTGTTACTTTTGTTAAGGTTTTACTTTATAAATGAAAAAGTATTAAAATCGTAGTTAAAATTAGTAACTTATTTTTATGATCTCATAATGCAATATTTACACATAACAGTTGAATAAATTTAACTACCTCTTTGAATTTATGTCTACTACTTTTGAGACCAAGATGGGAATGTTTTGCTGCTTTAAAGGCCAGTGGGGCGAAGCCCTGCAGTATTTATATAAAATATAGGCCTATCTTTATCCTACGGACGCTATAAAACTCCATGTACATTTTCATCAAAACAAGCAAAGAAAGGTAGTTTCACATTTATAATATTATTTGAATTGGGATATATGTACATTTTAATTACTATTATCTTTATAAAGAGCTGAGACTGTGTTGGTTAGTTTACATAGAGCGGAAATGTTCTAGTATTATTCAACCTATTATAAACTAACCTTTTCTATGAATATATTATTCGGCACATAACGTTACTAAGCTAAATGGAGCTTAGCTCACTATTAAAATAATACTCAGGTCAGTTTCATCGTGTTCTCCGCGTGAAAGATCATACGGTCTGATTATTACAAAGTGTAAAATTATTAATTAGTGAATCCTTATAATAGGAATTAGGATTAGGAATCTATAAAACAGATATACTGGATAGGATAATGTGACCATAATAACTGCAAATATAAAGTTGTACACCTATTTATATCATATATCAGGGTAAATGAGTAATATGGATGGATTCCAGAGCATTTCATGGATTTACTTACCCGGCCTACTTTACGCTTTGCCTATATCTACACGTTAAACACTCTATTTAACATTTTGAATAAACCATACTTCTGATTCAAATAATAAACAAATTTTTATACTTTTCTTTTACTTTCAAAGTCTTAAGAAAGTACAAAAATACATTTAACACATTTTGGAAATATTTTGTTAAATCCAAGGTATTTTAAACTCGTCTAAGAACCGCGTTAATTTCAAAAGAGTTTTACAGTATAGACGATTTTATTACTCACCTTTAGAAGACCACATGATAGGCTGACTGACATTAGGGCAAGATTGGGAAAAATTCGGAATGAATAAGAATTGGGGTGAATGTAAAATTTGTATGTATGAATGAGATTAAAATATAGTAAATAAATACTTAATTCGTGTATGCAGTTTCACAGTTGTGGTAACATATCTGTGTTTATACGAAATTAAGCATAATAATATTATTATGAATTTTAAAACAAGTAATCAAAATTATATAGTAATAGTACCTAAAGTAACTAACTTATATTAGATAACTATTAGGGTGTACTACATACAACCATTATAGGATTTTCCGATACTAGTTATAAATGGCTATCTTAATTCGGAATAAGATCTTAATAACACTGAATCTTCAGTCTGTGATTAGGAAATGAGATAGAAATTTCTCACACGTACGAACGTCCACAACTTTTCAATATGTTATACACTGGAACTGTCTATTAAACTTAAATAAAATATATTTAATTACTGTTTGAATACTAAATATAAAAACAAATAGAACAGGAGTTCTAGTCACTATTCTTCTAATATTAAATATGCATTTCTGAAATCAAATATACATAGACTATTTTTAAACCTTGTGAGTAATCAGAATTCTACAAAAACTAGGAACTTTTTTAATCCAAATTTTAAATTCAATTTCGTATTGGTTTGGTTTAATAAACATAATATCTAAGATAAAATATTTTATTCTTAAACATTTTAAAGACCACCACCTTAAAGTTCAAGAAACATATTTTGAAACTATACATAACACTTTAAAATAAAGCAGTGTTATTATTATTTCATAAATCTCCATTTGACATATTCGTCAAAATGGATTAGGTCTAGAAAATTTAGACTAAATTTTATATCTTTAATTTATCGAAATTATTTGTTTATGCTTAGTAGAAAAAATATATTTTGTTTAAAAACATCGCTGTTGAAACTTCCTCCGGTAATTACAGAGAAATGTATAACTTAAAAATTTTTGAAATAAAATTATTTTATTACTGTTCATACCAATTTTATAATTGCTAAATATCGTTTACAGATATAAAGTCTACTAATAATAATTTAGTTTGGTTACTTAAACACATACGCGACATAAATGGTAAATAACAGAATAGTTGAATCGTAAAAAGTAGCTCATTGGATTAGTGTATTATGCTTGCCCGGAAAGTGAGGATCAGGTCAAGAGACCCGCTGAGAAAGTACTTTTTGTGAAGCAATCTGTATTGAAATTGAATTAGAATTTCCTATTATACATTTCTACAAATTTAACGAGCGTTAGCATTAAAAAATATTACATATGATTTTAAGGTTTTATAAGCTGGTTATCACAGCGGTAAGATATTTTCTATAAACATGTTAAGAAATCCTTGATATCATAATATACTTGTCAGCCATGACTGTATTAAAAGTTAGGGACAAAAAGTATTCATTATCCTTTAAGAAAGGGAAACTTCTGTTTTGCTTGAACTAATCCGAAAGTTTGCGTTTCTGGTCCAGTAACTCCCTTTTATTATTCCTTGTTCTACCAAAGGGATTATCCTAATATTGTTCTCGTTATTTCGTAACATTTCATACGATAAAGTATTTTTAAATACCTTAATTATTTGTTCCTTTTTTCAATTAGAATTGATAATAGATATGAAGAAATACGGAAACGTTAAGTAAAGCCTTATTTCGTCCTTGACATTTTGTAATCCATATTATTTAGAGTTCAAATAGAATTTCGTTGGTGAGAGTTATAAACTAAGGGGGTATCACGAAGAGGATAGGCAGTCCTGCAGGGACTATAGGATTAAATATATGAGAAACTAATGGAGTAGATAAGATGTCAACTACCTTAGTTTGATGGCAAAATAGAGCTTCCCGTACTTTTATTCTTCATATCTTCTTCTTAACCATAGTGTATTCCTATTTGGGGACGTTTGTTAATTATATATTTATTTGTGACGTTTATTACTATTTCCATGTGTTTTGTGCATCTAATTACTGGATAATTTTAGCTTGTACTATTTAGGTCCACTATGTTGCATAGTTGAATTTAAGAAAAAATAGGACATTTTGGTTATAAACTGAGTGTTATGTCTTAGTATGGTTTTGAAGATAATGCCGTTCGTTTCACTTTCTGCCTTAATACATTCCGAAATGATAGTGCCATTGTTCGGGACATCATGTTTAGGTAAATTTATATTATTTTTTAGTTATTACTGGTATTTGTGATAAGAAACTGTAGAAACTTCAACTGTAACTGTTAGGTACTATCTCATCTGAAGTGATATTATTCGATTATTGCTATCGAATCTTAAGGTTGGAGAAATTAATTTTAGTTCATAAAACAGACGATTACGTTTTTAAGGTTTTAAAAAATATTTTCAGGTCTTTCGACTACAAATTTTTAGGTTTCCTTATTCACTTTTCAAGTGGTTTTATCTTTAAATCAATGACTAATATGAATTAAGTAATATTTATCCCATATTTTATTAGGCTAATATATTTCACGATCAAAAAGCTGAAACTTCCTCTCGGAAGAAGGCCATTATCTTATGATCAGTTTATAGACCCCTTAAGGATGTGTTCATACATATAATTCTGCCACAATTAACAAATTAAGTTACTGCTGAGCACTCAACCGTTAACTTGGAAGCAAATGCAATCAAATTTCTAAACTAGGTTAACCTATGAAATTATTAAATAAATACTTCTTAGTGTTTACCTCTTCTGTCCTCTACCACAGTTTGCAATGCGGCCCGGAATTACGTTTATAAGGCTATAAGTATTATTGATAAATTTTCAATCTGTTGCAGTAAAACATATCTCGTATCGTGGACGGATTATCCAGTAACATTTAAGTTCAATCAGAGACCGTCATACGCCGAACCAGTTTGATTTTGGTTTTCTAAAATTAAGTGTAGTTAAATGTAATGAATTATCTTATCATTTTATCTTTCTTAGTAATGACTGTTCTTAAAGCTAAGTTCAAAACTCTTTATTTATATAAAAGCCTTTCCTTCCTTAAAGAGGTTTTTATCATTGAAAAATGCAAAATCATCTCTTTAGCTATTTAAAAAAGACAATTATAGTCACGCTTGAATTACATTGTAAACATTTATCACAAGCATATTACGTGTTTATCAAAATTCAGAGAAGAATATAGGGTTCAATATCATACACCAATCATAGAAAGATAACAATAGTAAATAAACAAAAACCTTTTCTGCAACAGTAATCAGTTTATTCAAATATTGGTTTCAGAGAACGTTTTACTCGCTGTTGGCTACTCCTGTTTCGATAGAACCTAAGAAAATACAAGTTAAATCATATTATCAATGTGTTGCATTTAACAGAACTAATACGTAGAAAATATTGGATAAACCCTGTTATTAGAGGACACCCCTGTCATTATACTTTGTGATCCAATTCTTGATCAATACAGTAACTTTTACTTGCCTTCGTTAATTATTTTATATTTAATGAGAACTAAGCTTTTTTATTTTGTATATATACGTAATTTTTAGGGAAAGATTAAAATTCAAAGTATTAGGTTCATATATGTTTTAATGAAATTATTTATAAATTTTTGATTGGTAGATAGTTGTGTGGGCACAGATTTCTTACTACCGAAACATATAAGTATATATATATATATATATATATATATATATATATATATATATATATATATATATATATATATACATGTGTACACACACACACACACACACACACACACACACACACACACACACACACACACACACACAAACACACACACACAAGAGTTGTATAATCAGGTTTACGGATGAAATGCAGAAATCAGCACCATTAGTTACCCCACAATACTCGGTGTTCACAGTCCCGGCACGTAGTGTACAACTGAGCCTGGGTTGTATCTGGCCTCTCACCTGATGTGCCGAAATATCTCATCTGGTATTATCCTCTATCCTCAGTGCATTATACCTCTGTACAACAGTGGACCGACAATGCTTTGTTTTGTATTACCTATAACTATTTTAACATAACATATGGTCTTGGAGCGGTCATTATAAAAAATAAATATGATCAAAACAGTCGGCATTAAAATTAAAAGAGAGAGACAAATAATTTGTATGTCCAATGTACTAATGAAAATGTTGCTTTTGTATTTTAAAATAAAATTTAGCAATTTATAATGAAACCCATAATGAAATATTTAAGAAACTTATTCTACAAATCAAAATAAAACTTTGTCTTCTTCAAAGCCTTTGTCCACCAAATCACCGGAATCATGTGTTTCCTAATTCAGCCACAGAGATCATTGTAAAATATTCATATTTAATATGTTTATTATGTAATTGTTGAAATTAGTAACTATGGTTATTACACATTCAGCAAAATATCATTCTAAATTCCAAGTTAGTGTGACCTATACATAAAATCTGAAGTACTAGTAAAACATTCATTGGAGGAAAAAACTACAGTCCACAAGAAATCTACTACACCTATAAATGTTCCATCCGGGTCTGAGATATTTGTTCAATATTTTGAATATTCTGAAATCAGCTAAGCTGAAACGAACACTTTAAATGTCAGTGAGCGGCCGGGACGTCAACCCATGCAGCTGAAATTGTCCGTTGATAAAGAAGATTTTAAACTGACACCAACACTAAATGTCAGTGAGCAGCCGGGACATCAACCCATGCAGCAAAAATTCTTCGTTAAAAAAGAAGATTTTAACTAACACCAACACTAAATGTCAGTGAGCAGCCGGGACATCAACCCATGCAGCAAAAATTCTCTGTTGATAAAGAAGATTTTAACTGACACCAACACTAAATGTCAGTGAGCGACCGGGACATCAACCCATGCAGCTGAAATTGTCTCGTTGATAAAGAAGATTTTAACTGACACCAACACTCTAAATGTCAGTGAGCAGCCGGGACATCAACCCATGCAGCTGAAATTGTCCGTTGATAAAGAAGATTTTAACTGACACCAACACTCTAAATGTCAGTGAGCGGCTGGGACGTCAAACCCATGCAGCAAAAATTCGTCTGTTGATAAAGAAGATTTTAACTGACACCAACACTAAATGTCAGTGAGCGACTGGGACGTCAACCCATGTACAGCTGAAATTGTCCGTTCATAAAGAAGATTTTACTGACAACCAACACTAAAATGTCAGTGAGCAGCCGGGACATCAACCCATGCAGCAAAAATTCTCTGTTGATAAAGAAGATTTTAACTGACACCAACACTAAATGTCAGTGAGCGACTGGGACGTTAACCCATGCAGCTGAAATTGTCCGTTCATAAAGAAGATTTTAACTGACACCAACACTCTAAATGTCAGTGAGCGACTGGGACATCAACCCATGCAGCTGAAATTGTCTCTGTTGATAAAGAAGATTTTAACTGACACCAACACTCTAAATGTCAGTGTGTAGCCGGGACATCAACCCATGCAGCTGAAATTGTCCGTTGATAAAGAAGATTTTAACTGACACCAACACTAAATGTCAGTGTGCAGCCGGGACACATCAACCCATGCAGCTGAAATTGTCTGTTGATAAAGAAGATTTTAAACTCACCCTCTAAATCTGTCCTCAGGCCCGGACTTCAATGAAAGAACCAGAACTCATATCATTAACAAATTACTTGCACGACAAAACAATGTTTTCCCCAGTGTAAACTTTTCACTAACCCCCTAAAATTTTGGTAATTTACTGTTTATAACTAATTCTTAAATTCTGTAATAGCTTAGTGGACTCAAGTATTGCCTGTACTTGGGGGGTGGCGGAGGGTAGCTCGCAAATAAAAATGTTGATAATATTTCTTGTTTTTATTTACAACACTAGTATGAAACTAAAAATTAAATATCTGAGTTTAATGAACTAAAAATTAAAAAAAATTAAATATTACTATAATTAGTGTATTCAAAAGTATGTGAAACTAATATTTTTTACTTTCTTGCTGTCTGATTATTGCCAATGGATACATAACAGTTTGTTAAATCGTGTAAATATAACACATATACCTTCAAAACCCTTTAATACTTTCTGAAGTAAATATATATATATATATATATATATATATATATTATATATATATGGCTAAATTCAAGTAACAGTATTCAGTTGCTCTGAATTTAAAAATTACTCAAAAAAGTTGTACATCTGACAGATGAAAACTGCTGGTGGAATCTTCCTAACACAAAGTACGTAATTTAAAACTTTATTGACTTATTTAAGACAAAACCACCTCCAGTGCAAAAATTAAACCATCAAGTCGAAATAGAGGAATATAAAATCCATTTAACCGCATACATTTTAATTTATTTACATACCACGACACCAATATTTTGATGTTATTGGTTTTTGATAAAGAAGTGGAAAAGTGCTGATGCCGCGATTTCTCAATCAGGAAGAATATGGATTAACACATATCTATGGAGGTTGGAAGTTCAATACCAGCAGCGTATTACCCTTGGCGCGTGGTCGTCAAAATAGTTCAATAAAGATTGCTATGTATTTGTGTAGTATTGAGGTCACGTCATCGTTACTGTGGATTCTGATTAGGTAAGGCGTCAGTATGACAAAGCATAGTAATTTATGACAGCAATAAAATGTAGTTTTATCATATAAATTTGTACATGACATTTGTTGTCATACCCACGTACTGATGCCACAGCCAGACCTAGCACTGCTGATAATTTGAAAAATAAGCCAATATGTTTTTGATTCCTGGACTTCCTTTTCCAGTAGGTCTCGAAAATACTCGGCAAAACCTGCGATTTGACTGTTCGGAAATATCAACTCAAACAGCTACTGTGAAATTTTCCATAACCGTCTTTTGAATTTCAATGACTTTCCATGAATTTCAAGAAACGTGGCCACCCTGTTATTGACATGGCTTAACATCTAAATATATAGAATATAAGATATATCTTGACGGCCAAACAATTATATACGATATTAACATCCAAGAGATTAAAGGTGATGAATGATCAGGAAGCCCCAGCACACCAACAACCGTTGGAAATGTTAGAAAAGTGGGAGACATGGTTTTGAACGATCACCATATTACAATCAGAGAAGTCACTGATGTTGGCATATCAATTGTCTCATACCATGAAATTCTTTCAAATGTTTTGGGTATGAAACATGTGACAGCAATATTGTTTCAAGAGCAGCGAATGGAAGTTGCTCACGAGTCTCTAAATGAAGTAAAAGACAATGCAAAATTACTGATACGTATTACAACACAGGTGAAAAAGCATGGGTGAATGGATATGACCTCAAAACTCAATCCTTGCCTAACGCGATATCATTCAAGTGAAGGCATTCTGAATCGCCAAGACCAAAGAAACGCTCAACAAGTGCAGTCGAACATGAAGGTTATGTTTATGTTAACTGTTTTCTTCGATTTTAATGTTATAGTGGCAACATGAATTCTTGCCACAATGTCAAACGGTCAATAAGGAGTACTAACTGCAAGTTCAATGTCTTTTGAGTGAAGAAATCTGAAAAAAACACTCGGATTTGTATCAAAACAATTCATGTATTTTGCACCATGACAATGCACTTACTCACTCATTGCTTGTGAACGTTTTGTCAAAAAAATTACTGTAACGATGACCCAGCCTCCATATTCTCCAGACATGGCTCCATGCGACATTTTTATTTTAAAAAATAAAGAGAACCTTTTGCATTACAAGTATAGATGGCATGAAAAGTGCAGCATTAAATGAGCTAAAGGCAATCCCAAAGATTGAGTTTGAGAATGGGAGGAAGCGCTGGCACAAGTGCATAATATGGAAACTAATATGAAGGTGACAACATTAATGTAGACAAATAATAAATATTTTTTCAAAATACTAAATTAACCATTGCCTTTTGAACATATAGCTACTAATTACCTCAAAAAACGGATGTTAACATTCTATCATATAATTAATATTGAAGCTCGAACTTAACAAATCCTGTCAAAACAATATGAATTGGTTTCATTTCTTCACAATTTTGTTTTACAAAAGCTTCATGTAATCTTCACTGATAAAGTGTATTTGGATGTGTCCCTACTTTCAACAAAGTATGCCTTCATTAGTAATAACGTAATAACTGATAACTGAAGTGCCTCCTTATTTTAAGTGATTGGCAGTGACAGGCTCAAAATGTGTTAAATAAACCTTAAAAAAGAGATTTTAACAATATTGATCAGTAGTCAGTGACAAAGTTACAATGTAATGTTCTTAAAATGAGATGTGTCGACGAGGTTTATGAATCATACAATCATTAAACTTTTTTACTTTTGTACAAATTGTGTCCCAAACTCCTAAGTTGTTTACAGCTTATTTACCTTGTTGTTTACCAAAATGGGTGATTTTTAATACAGCGTTTGTCATGTATAATTGTATAGCAACTCCAAGGAAATAAAAAACCATTCATTTTCAATTAAAATAATTTATTTATGTGAATGTACTTTTTATGTAAAAAGTAATTTAATATTTTTTTCACAACACAGCAACATTAGTGAATAAATTAAAATCATTTTTATTAATAGAAGATAAATATCAATCTGATTCCTAAAATTAACTATAAATCGGCATTACTTTGATTTAATTCACATTATTAATTTTTTTAATAAAACAATTATTTTATAATTCTGCATAAATAAAACATAATCTAACAATTAATTCTAATGTATAATTATTAAATGACAAAGATTTTCAACACAAAATTATTATTTTATAGACTTTTCAATGACATAAATTGATTCACATATAAAATCAAATACAAAATTTTGCCACCAAGGCAGTTAAAACAAATGTTGATTAGGTTTCAATTATTTATTTACCTTAAAATACAAGTACCTGAAGATGGATTCTTTGAATTCGAAATGTACTTTGTATTAATCAAAAACTACAAAAAAAATGTTCAGAGGATTATTCTTGTTACTTAACTAATTTTCAATTTAATGTTCGTTCAGGCTAGTCCAATCATTTTTTATTTTTTAAATTGGAGTCAACATAATTTTTACTCCCACGGTAGGACTGACTAGTATAAATGGCAATTAAGATATGCAAATGTTTTGTTTCATCTTGTTTTGTTACATCCATATTTGTGAATTTTGTAAAATATTTATTTTATGTTAGATTTTACAATAAAATGCTGGATATACCTGTTCATAGTTTAACTCACCATGAATCACTCACAAATGTCTTACTGTTCTTTGTTTCAAGTTTGTTATTGGCAATGGAAGATTTAAAAGGATAATAAGATTTCGAACATTTGCCATCGTTATATGTTACACTTTAAAATCGTTACGAAATCTGCAATCTGATCTCTTCTTCAGATGAAAAACCAAACGAATACATCACTACAATAGAGGTTAAAATATAAAAATCATACCAGACCAGCTTGGGAGTCCAGTTCACGCATTGTCACTGCACAGGATGCAAGTTGCGAGCACGACAAATCAAGCTCACAATCATACATCATACTAGCACAGGTAAAAGAGGGATACATTATGTGTTATACATTTTATAACATATAACGATGGCAAATGTAAAAAATCCTATTATCCTATCGTACTGTATTACAGATATTGTGAGGTATTGTGCAGAGTGTCCTTTCTCTTTTGAATCTTCCTTTCCCTTAAATCAAGGCACTTCAGTCAGGAAATGCTGCTCCTTTACAAGTTGTTAAACGGAATTTTTGACTGCCCTGAACTCCTGGAAAGAGTACACTTCAGAGTACCTTCTAACACGAGATTCAGGGCTCTCTTCACAAAACCCTCTGTAAATACCCCCCTATGCTGCCAATAGTTTCCATGGAACGAGTTCAGCATCTGAGTGACAATGTTCCAGATCACATGGATTTCTCCACCCATCGACTACAACGTAAAAATCTTCACTGTGGTCTCTACGTCTATAGTTACTCCCTGACTCGTTGTGAGCAATAAAAGTAAGTTTACGCAATTTTGTAATCAGGCTGATGAAAAATACATTATATTTTAGAGTGCCTTTATGAAAAGTATTCATATGACATGAGTGACAATTTTTTTATATATAAAGGAAATCGTAATATCATGTTATTAAAAGAATAAATTTAATTAAAACACATAATTTTTTTAAGTTATAATAAATAGCAGCTTATATTGTCCCGAAAATGTTAATGCCACCACTCTAGAATAATTAAGTCTAAGGGTGGGTGAGTTCTGAATAATAATAAAATAATTTAAAATTTTTGAATTATTTAAAATAATTTTAAAGAAACGCAACATATTTATTTATAATTGTGTAAAACCCATAGTCTATCATACACGTAGAAAATAACCGACGTATTTTCACTTTATTGATGAAGAATTTTATAATAAAAAAGTTTCTTTTAGAAGAACATGAGTAAGATAAAATATTATAGTATTATAATTATAAAAAAAGGTTTATAAATCACATCTTATATTTTTATACAAATTTCAAGCATCGATTATTCAATGGTTTCCAACACTTTTTTTTTATTCAAACTACGGTTTTCATACTACTCCATCCTAATAACCTTTGATTGCTCCCTTAAAAAAGATGAAATTATTCACAATTTAGTCTGTGTGTCTATGTAAATCTATATATTTACATAGATTTTGTAATTTATACAATTTAATGTAAATAAAAGTCGTTTGACAGGTATTTGGTCTTCCGATCATATGTTAGTTTGCTTATTTAAACGCATATGTGACAGATACGGCCAAATACAAAATAATTGAATCGGAAAAAGTGAGCGCTCTGTGGTGTAATGGTAGCACATTCACCCGGCAAGTGAGAGATCCGGGTTCGACTCCCGGCGGAGCAAGTACTTTTGCGATTCAATGTTTATTGAAATTAAATAAGGCAATTGCCATTTATACAATTTAATGTAAATAAAAGTCGTTTGACAGGTATTTGGTCTTCCGATCATATGTTAGTTTGCTTATTTTTTTAAACGCATATGTGACAGATACGGCCAAATACAAAATAATTGAATCGGAAAAAGTGAGCGCTCTGTGGTGTAATGGTAGCACATTCACCCGCAAGTGAGAGATCCGGGTTCGACTCCCGGCGGAGCAAGTACTTTTTGCGATTCAATGTTTATTGAAAATTAAATAAGGCAATTGCCATTTATACAATTTAATGTAAATAAAAGTCGTTTGACAGGTATTTGGTCTTCCGATCATATGTTAGTTTGCTTATTTAAACGCATATGTGACAGATACGGCCAAATACAAAATAATTGAATCGGAAAAAGTGAGCGCTCTGTGGTGTAATGGTAGCACATTCACCCGGCAAGTGAGAGATCCGGGTTCGACTCCCGGCGGAGCAAGTACTTTTTGCGATTCAATGTTTATTGAAATTAAATAAGGCAATTGCCATTTATACAATTTAATGTAAATAAAAGTCGTTTTGACAGGTATTTGGTCTTCCGATCATATGTTAGTTTGCTTATTTAAACGCATATGTGACAGATACGGCCAAATACAAAATAATTGAATCGGAAAAAGTGAGCGCTCTGTGGTGTAATGGTAGCACATTCACCCGGCAAGTGAGAGATCCGGGTTCGACTCCCGGCGGAGCAAGTACTTTTTGCGATTCAATGTTTATTGAAATTAAATAAGGCAATTGCCATTTATACAATTTAATGTAAATAAAAGTCGTTTGACAGGTATTTGGTCTTCCGATCATAGTTAGTTTGCTTATTTAAACCTATTCAGATACCCAAATACAAAAAAAATTGAATCGGAAAAAAATGAGCGCTCTGTGGGAATGGGAGCACATTCACCCGGCAAGTGAGAGACCGGGTTCGACTCCCGGGGGAGCAAGTACTTTTTTTGCATTCAATGTTTATTGAAATTAAAAAAGCAAATTTCCCTTTATACAATTTAATGTAAATAAAATGGGGGGGGGGTGGGGGGGGGGGGGGGTGGGGGGGGGGGGGGGTGGGGGGGGGGGGGGGTGGGGGGGGGGGGGGGTGGGGGGGGGGGGGGGTGGGGGGGGAATTAAAAATGCATCGTCGCGGGTAACGGGGGAAAAATAATCAGTACTGAGCGGTCTTTGTGAGAGTGTCGCATTTAGCGATTACAACCCTTTGCCGCAGTCAAACAAATCATGTTTTACGCATCAGACATCGCGAGCGCCAGGCCTCCCCTTTAACACTCCCCCCCACGCTGATCCATCAGGACTACAGCTTTCAACTGGACGGACTACAGCGAGGATTAAAAACAATAGAACAATACCTCACTTCATTTCACCTCCCTGAATACCCGCATATTTTGCCGCATAAATACTGGTGGCAATACGTGTTACTAGCTTTAAACTTTCAAGGTGTTATAGCCGAGAGAGCATGAGAAAACGTATAACTGCAGCTAATAAACAAAACTTTATTTAATTAATTCTCAATTCTTCCATAAAAAAAGATCTGGCTTTGCAAAAAAAATTTTGATTCTCGGGTGGCCATTTATGTGGTCAGTTTACTTGTAATTATTTAGGATCCACACTGGAGCCCATCTTTACTTCAAATTGGATGTTAAATCAGCACGTTTACAAATAATCGTGGTGGATAGTTCATAGGTTCCCCGTTTGCAGATAATGTATTGGTCATCACCATTACATAAGTATGTACTTGATACATACAGTATCTTGGGGGTGTGAATATTTTTTTAAACAAACAATTTAAAAACTTTAATTTTAAACACCTAGTTTATTAGAACGGATTTCGTATATAATGTAACCACCGCCGAATCGGCACCTGCTCGTTTGAACGCGCAAACCAGGGCCAGACTCCCCAGAGTACGGTGTTGCCCCCGCTCGCGTCCTTCACAACTACCAGAGTAAACAGGTAATAGGGAATATTAACGTGGTCTAAGATCATAAATTATTTTCTCCACATTAATCAAACAGTGAAATCAACCAGATTTGATACGCTTGTTACTACGTCCTCCCCCCCCCCCCCCCCCCACCCTTTTGATTTCCCATCAATGGAAGCACTGGCATATTTCTGTTACTGTTGCTATAGGACTTTCCCACGTAGCCTACTCCTAAAACTTCTGGGGTACAAGCAGGGTCTTTGCATCTTTGGGAAAAACGTGATATTTCTAATAACTATAACTATAGCAACTTCAACCATCAGATAAGAGAGGAATTTTGACCATCTTGGCTGATATGAACACCACGAAGATTCTAATACAGTTAGAATGTGTGTGATTGAAAACGGAGTCGATAAGAGCATGGAGATAGTTAACAATAGTTATATTTCCCGGCCAAATGTACCAGATAATGACATTGAAAGACGACGTACGTATTGCATCAGCCCGCACCAGACGCAGACAGGCCATCTCGGTTGTACCTTATGTTTGTTATAATTTTTTGTTATTTTGATCTTCTAAATTCTTTCAATCTAAATTGGTCCGTGAATTTGCCAACACGAGTGACAGCCACGACGCGTGCTGCCATCGACAATGTTATCACCAATATTCCTAAACACAACAGTCTCTGTATTAAGTTCTGCGATCTCTGATCACTTTGCGCAGGAAGGTCGTGATTCATGGATGCAACTGGAAAATCAAAATCCAAAATTTAAATTACTAGGGCAATTACTTCCCAAACATTTGCCACCTGAATAGATGTTTAAAAACCGAGTCTTGGGAGTCTTTAAGTGGGTGTGGAAATGTCGATGACATGTATCAGTCATTTAGTGACACCTTCAGTCACTATCTGGATGTTGCATGCCCGTTCAGGAAAACAAAAAACAGTTAAAAAGCTGCAAAATTCATGGATAACTAAAGGAATTCTTATATCTCGAGAAAGGCTCCAATTCTTCTATAAAATCTTCACCAATACTCAAAAATTATGATTTCAAAATGTTTTTTAGAAGGTATCGGAGAATCTATAAGAAGGTCATAAGAGCTGCAAAGCCTATGACATCACATAGAGCCTTGGGTACCTGTGAAAATTTTTCCAAAACGGCTTGGAAAATAATTAATAACTTTTCTCGAGATGGAGGTTCCAAGAAGTGTTCCAAATCTATTGCAATCCAAATTAATAATGAAATTGTTGAAGATAAATTAAAAGTGGCAAACGAGTTCAACAAATTACTTTTTCAACCGTTAGCTTTTACGGAATTCGTCATTTAAGAATCCTCAGTCTCACGGAGAAAGAGACTGGGGGACCAGTTGCGTCCATGGCTTTGGCTCCTGTGGTGTGAAAGAGGAGGTAGCACGTGTCATACAGAGACTGAAATCAAAAAAGACGGTGACGCCAACGGGATGTCAGTATGGCTACTCAAACGATGCTTCAAGCATATTTTGAGTCCTCTAACAAAATTGATCAATTTTTTCATGGGAGACTGGAAGTTTTCCATCTCTTTTAAAGACGACCAAGGATCACCCCAATTTTCAAAAAGGACGATCCTTGTCTTACAAGCAATTATCGTCCAATATCAATTCTTCCAGTTTTCAGTAAAGTTTTTGAAAAAACTTTTCTACGAAAGGCTTGAAAGCTTTCTGGAAGAATTCGAAATTCTGAATCCAGAACAATTTGGATTTTAGAAAAAAACAAATCCACAATTGACGCTGTGAACAACCTTTTGGACAATTGTTGTCGATGGTTTGGATAGACAGACGAGCATGTGCTTAGTATATTTCTCGATTTGTCCAATGCCTTTGACTGCGTGCACCCACGAGACACTGTTGCACCAGTTGGAGAAATGTGGCATTCGGGGTGTCCCGCACTTATGGATCGGTTCTTACCTTAAGGATCGACATCAGTGCGTGGAGATTTCGAGCGTCATTTCAAACAAAATTAAAATAGCCCACGGTGTTCCTCAGGGTTCTATCCTTGGGCCTCTCCTGTTTTTAATTTATGTCGGCGGATTGAATTCAGTTATCCAGCATGGAAAATGGTTCAATATGCCGATGACACGACTCTTTGTTTTAAAAGTAAATCAATAGAAGAACTAGAAATCACCTCATTCATGGAAACTGAAACACTTGCATTTCAGTATTTCACTGAAATGAATCTGAAAACAAATCAGTCAAAAACAATCGTAGTAAATTTCGGCCTTCGTCAGCATGATCGAGTGGTGCGTGCGTCCGGCCGTATTTATAGATGACGACCTTCTCGAAGAAAATAACTCCACAAACTTTTTGGGGAATGATTCTAGACAAAGGAACTGACCTGGAGCGATCATGTTGACAGGGTCTGTGCTAGAGGCTACCTCAGGTATATATGCTCTGCGCAATCTAGCAAAATTTTGTTCCCCAGAAGTTTTAAAAATGGCCTACTATGGCCTAATCCATGCTCATTTTGCGTATGGGATAAGACTTTGGGGAAGTTGTGCAAAAAACAAAATGGAGCGCGTCTTTAGACTCCAGAAAAAAAGCTGTCAGAATCATTAAAAAATTTAAAATTATAGAGAGTCGTGTAGGGAATCTTTCGGGGAGTTGAGATTGCTGACTTTGCCTTGCCTCTATATTTTTGAGGTGATCGTGTACTGCAGATCAAGGTGCACTTTGATTCGTGGCGGGGACGTTCATCAATATGAAACTAGAGGCAGGGACAACTTTCGCACGCATCAACACAGATTGACATTAGCGCAAAATCTACCGCAAGAAGTTGGTGTCAGATTAATCAACAGGCTCCCTGAAGAAATCAAAATTTCCAATAATCAAAATCAATTTAAAACGCGTCTCAAACTCCTTTTGGAGTCCAAGGCTTTCTACTCTGTTGATGAATTCATGTCAAGCCGCTGGGATATTTAAGATTGCTGGATCTGAGGTCAATGCGATTGTGACCTGAATGATTGCAAGAATTGTGAGTGTGAAGGTTGTGTGAATGTGTGGATGATCTCGTTGTAAATGGACTTATAAAAACTGTTGACGATTGCGATACGATGTAAAAATTGTTAAAAGAATGCAATAAAGAGATTATTATTATTATTATTACCGGAGGGAGACCGGACCATATTGTAAAACCTCAACACGATTGACTTACATCCATTGGAACAATTAACAATACATTTAATGACATAATGGAACCATTAACAATACATTTAAATTACACAATGGAACCATTAACAATACATTTAAATTACACAATGGAACCATTAACAATACATTTAAATTACACAATGGAACCATTAACAATACATTTAAATGACACAATGATTATTCAGACTGGTTACCAAAAAACAGATAAAGCGTAAATATTTAAAAGCGGCTTCGTCGTAAACAATACATTGTTGAACCTTCCACTGGAGGAGGTCTTAAGACCTTATGAGGAAAATATGATGGAAAACGTTCAAATATATTCAGATAACAGTTAACTTATTTCGCCTTTCTTTTGCAGTTCAGAGCGGGATCGTGACAACACCGCCCACGGGAGTCTGGTGGTACGCGCGTTTCAAGTCTTGGAACGTGCAGTTTAACCAGTGTTGAAAATTAAAGTTTTTAATAACGGGTCACAGCAGTACACGACCAAGATAATGACTTTTAGAGCTGAATTTAAAGGCCATCCACCCGGTCAATAAAAGTGTAAAATTCACATTATTCGAAAGTTATAAAATTACGTATTCATAAACAAATTCGTTTTAAATTTTATTACAAGTTCCCGATTTATAAATTTTCAAAGTTAGAGTTGAAAAGCGCCATATCAATGTATCCTTTTTTGTGAATACTTTTTTCAACAAGATTGTCTTCAACATACACTTTACAAAAGTAAATACAGAAAGTCCGCAAGTGTCAAGGAATTTCTAGTATTATACTTACTGCTTACAACTCCTGACTTTTTGAATTTATCGCCTATAATTCTGCTAATTTGATTAAATCTAATTAATTGTCAAACATATTAAGTTATATTCAAGCATTGCAAAATACAATTCTAACTTTAAAAGTAAGTTTGGAGTTTTTATGTACAACATAGGTTCACCTGCCATCAATCTAGTTTAATTCATCTACAGGAGTTTATTATTTCGTGGCTAAACTGAGAGTTTAATTGTCACATTAAATATATTCGACTTTCTTGGTAATTCGTGCTTATTTAATTTTTTGTTTATTTTTCATTCAGAACACTTAATAATTAATTAGATATACGTATTTTGAAATGAATTTGGTTTTTAATATACGCTTATTTGTGCTTTAGATCTCTTCGCAACACATATTTTGACTTAAATACTTGTAGATTTAAATACCCTTCTTTATATTTTACACAGGTGCATACTGGTTAGCAACATTTTTAAGAATAAAAAAGCCCAAAAACGTATTATTGACAAAACTGACATCACGAATGAAGTCAATTTTAATTTATTCAGTAAAGAGAATGGAAAATATTAAAAATAAATGATAATGTTGAAAGTTAATACAATTAGTAAATATAAACATACCTGCGTATTCAACTTACCATAGCTGTTATAACCTGTTGTTAGCAAATATAAAATCATGTGTCAAATTTGTTTGTATTTCTAAAAATGTAAATAAAATAACAATTTAATGGTTGGTAATTATAAAATACAAATACACGTGATGCTAAGCAATGATCTTGAGAACGACTGGACAGGTTTGTCAAATTCTTTTTTGAAATATTCGTTGTAGTTCAAGGAAGGTTTATACGAAGAGAAATATTGGAAAAGTTATTAAGAAAAACTATATAATCTGGGAAAATAATAATATTATGTTTTATAATACAAATTTAACTGAATCTAAACAGCTGTTGACTTTTTAAACTTTCTTTTGGTGTCACAGTTGAAGTTTGTCAAAGAAGCTAAAACATTTGTTTACATTTTAATGTTATTTAATAGTAAGTCCACAATACATGATCAGTAGTGGCAATGCAGATAAATAAGACAAAGTTACCCTATAAATCTTTAATCCAGATTTTGTCAATAACGAATTAAAAGCATTTAATATATTTCAAATGCACTGTTACTCGTATAACACCCTGTGAATAATTTCACATAAGGTACTCAAAACTGACCGGCCGTACTTGACATTATGATATGGCATTTTGATAATGCCTTAAAACCCTCCAAGTGATACTCATATTACTCTACAGTGATAGGCCTTTTTATGATGATGCGCAGTGTTTTTTGTTTTAATTCATAAAAACATATCAAATATACCTGAAATTATAACATATTATTATATTAAAATGTTCACTATAATATGTACTAAAATGGTAATGATACAGGAAAAACTTACCAAGAAAATTTTTTCATTGTATTATTTACTAATGACCTTGAAGAACAAATTTTTCCAACAAAAATTATATTTTTGAGGCTATTTTTCACAATTTCTATAGTAACATATTTGAAATTCATTATATACAAAAGATTCACAATTTTAAGTTTAAACACAAAGATTTATAACACTTGTAGTTTATATTTACATGAAAATTGATTTTGAATATGTTTTTCCACCAGCATAAACAAATCGAAAACTGCCAAAAAATGTACTTTTCATCAACAAGTTCCATATAATGTTTATTTGTATCTGCTTGAAAATATACGACATAGAATATCAAGTAAAGGAACTCTTTCTAAACCGTTTAGTATAAAATATAGCTGAATTCCGATACTAGTTATTATTTTACGTCGTTTTTCACGAACGGCTCGGTCTGAGGGCCGCTTATCACTTGGAGTTAAGGGACAACCAGAGGATATGAACAACAACCTACATGCCTCAACAAGCCATTCTTCCCAGATTACAGTCCGAAAAACAACAAAAACTTATACGACCCATAACCTACTATGTACGATTATTTTGAAATGTTGCATGTTTTTACTTATACCAGGTCTACATGTTTTTGTCGGTAGTAGGCTTCGTAATCCTAAGTATGCATGTACGAGTATGTATGTATTATATAAGATATTGTATAATTTCATTATTGGGACCAATAAGGCAAACTCAGTTATGGCACTGTAAATATCTTGAGCAAAAATAAGATTGCAAGAGTCGGAAGTAAACGTTTTTTTTTATCGAAGTAGGTTTCAGAGACCTGAATATGCAAACATTTTAATCTACCGGAAATAGGTTACAAGGGCTGGAAATAAATGGGGTTTAACAGAAGTGGGTTCCGATTCCTTTGTATTATATATATGATGTATATATTCGACGTCACAGCTGAGTTTGCCTGTTGTGTCCCGATCAAGATTATATATTATGTTCGGACGTTCGAAACATATATCAATTCTCACCAGAAAAACTCCTACATGCGCAAAGCCTTTTGATTCAGTACATTAAGCTCTGATCATACTAACCATGAACACTAACACACAATAAGCTCAGGTTGACGTGTGAGGATCTGTGAATCCACCCCAATAACCCAACGCATGAACACTAAAATAATATATATACGATATATGGCTACTTACGTTTTAAAATATTGTTTATAATATCACCCACATACTACATCACAAGTGATCTAACTGATTACTATAGCTTACTAAATACTTTTACTAATTCTTTAAAGATATTCATGCTTTGTCCAGAATACATAAAGCTTTAATTAACACGCTGTAGTCAAGACGTAAAGAATTTATTCTTTCTAAACTCATTTTATAAGTTATAAACACGTCCTAAGTACAATAGTTGGGCTAAAGCAATGTTTTTTTTTTAAGAAACAGCAGTAATAAACATGACATATGACATCATTTATAGTAAAAAGTTACTATGAAATGAGATCCTTAATTGAATATAATATTCTTTACAATTTTTTTTATATTTTAGTTAAAGGCAAAGTTCTAAATTTGTGATAACGCATATGTGATAAACGGTTTTTTCATACCCCGTAATGCCTGTGAACTGCTAACATTGGTCCTACCTCTTGTATTGTAGGAGTGATAGACACTGTCTGTAAAGAGACTAGGTTCTTCTCTGACAAAAATGGAGCACTCATAACCCACCAATCCCGCAAGGCTCAGGATTAAGTAACTTAAAATGGGGGTCTGCATGACTCTCGGGCTGTTAAGTTTTAAAAACTGCTTTAATGCACCATTTTCTTGCATTTGTAAAAGATCTAATAAAATTCCTGCATTTCAAATCCCTAAAATATTACCCTATATCGTATTATGAATTCTTCGTTTATAAAAGTATACGGTGATGAGCACTTCAGGACTACAGATCTGTAGGAGGTGCCCCAGAGTAAAGAATATGGATCGGAGACACCAACAAACGTGTTCCACTTGGAAGTTTTCAACTGAGAGACCTGTCCACGTAAAGTTCCAGAAGCTTGGTGAAAAAATGATAATGTTAGGGAGAATAATGGAGTATAAGTTCACAGGTGATTTACTCTTAAAACCAAAGTGCATATTTGACGTTTTGTTACAGTTCAAAGTCCATTACAAGGTGAAACTAATTGTAGCATTCCTCTACACTCAAGATGACTGAAGAGTACGATGACTGAGATACCTGACGCGTGCAGTTATCAGCGTACAAGACCATATTTGGACCATTTTTTTAAATATGTAAAGAATGATCATTCATGTGCGTCTCGAAGAGCATTGGCCCAAGAATGGAACCCTGAGGAACTCCCATAACTGAGAACTCTAGTGTCTGATTGATAACTCTTTTATCACTTGCGGTTGCACAACTTGCCTCCATCCAGATATGTACGATTTGAACCCAGTCAGGGCGGGGTCATGGACACCATAACAATCAAGTTTGTCTAACAAGACTTCATGTATAAACACAATGTTATAAAACTCTATATAGATGAGCGAAATTTAAATGTAGAAACAATTAGTAAACTAAAACTAAAACTCCTTTTTCGAACTGCTGTAATATTATGATGTGCAACTCAATAATATGTGTTTCGTGTCTAATCATTATCTATTATACCAACACACCTTAACCACACTTTAAGTACTCGAACTGTTGATGTAATGAGTGAATGATGCGTCTTATTCGACTAACTCAATCAGATTTCAACAGATAATTTATGGAATGGTTGTAAACTATTTTATACATTGCAAACTCACCCGTTTAGTTTATCAAATTTGGATATTTTGTTTGAAAGGAAAATGGTAAAATACGCTAATGACAGGTGAATTGATTTTATAAATGGGGAATCAGTGAAAGGATTGCTTTGCAGGATTATTATTTTAAATTAAAGCTATAATATGTTGATGTGATTATAAATGATGAGGGCGCCATAGAAGAAATATTGTTTGTGGCAATACATTAATTCGTCGCAAAAATGCCAATTTGTTTTACAAGTGAACAAACATTTTAAAATTGAAAACAATGAGTAAAGTTTTGATTTTAAATTAAACTTTTCATTCCAAATAGAAATTTAACATAGTCAAAAGTTCTGAACATTAAAACTGTATATTGTTTTGTTGCCGGTAAAATTGTTTTTACAAAAATAATGCGACACCAAAATAATTCAGAATCAGATTTGTTATGGCAAAATGAAAAGGATGCATCCATTAATTACTACCGGGATAGGGGACGTTTTACAGCGGCTCTAGACCAGCGTAAAATGCGACGAACACACGTGACAGTCGAAAAAATGATTGTTGATTTTCATTTGTTTGTTCTGGGCGGCAGAGGGTGCGGATAACTAATAGGCCATTGTGACGTATGCAAATACAGGAGTAGTCCATTAGCATGGCTTGAGTCAGCTGGTTCTCTACAGTCAGCTGTCCGAAGTCACGTGATTTGTTGATATGTCACTGTATTACACCTACTGTACTTTTATTGCTTTTTTTACAATTTTAGCCAGAACTGTTCATTATATATGTCACATATAAGAAGAGTTTATAACAACAAATAGTGTGACATATAGCTTTAAAGAGAAAAAATAACTGCTGTGTTAGAGGTTAGCTGGCAACTTCAATTTTTACTATTCATCATGTCGTTTGTTTATGTTTTCTTAGGAAACAATACAGGAGAACAAGATGTTGTAGTTCTAAATTATAAGATTGGTCCAACATATTAATTACCTGTAATTTTCATCTCTGTAGTCGTCGTGAGAAAGATTTGGTTTAGCGGCAGATTGCTGGTACTTGACGGTTTGCTACAACTATAAACAGCAATTCCTCGACTTAACGGAACTTATGTGAGTTTTAACAAGTAGTCTTAATACGAGTACTTGTTCATTAAATAAAATGTACAGTACAATACCTTGTTGTTATTTTATTAATAGGTATTTTATTTGCTCATTGGGTACACACCTTGGACACCATGCATAACAGCTTATGTTGATATTGATGTGTTTAATGTAGACAAAGAAGTACTACTTCATATGGGGCAACGGCTTTACAGCTACCGCTTAATATACATATTTCAGAGTGAAAGATCATAATATTAACTTGCAGAATGATTTTTTATGGGAAGGGATGCTTTATTCATTAAGCTATTGCGGTTTGTAGAAATAAGCTTGGACATATTTTGTCGATGTAGAACCTCCAGCTTCATATCAATAAACTGATTGCTTCTCTCCGACCCACATATCAGTAAGTCATTCATCACACCTAGGATCTGTTTAATACCTTATATCTTCAGCACTATACCTACTAAGTTCAGGTTTTCTTGTCTATTTCAATAACTGATAATTCTTCATATAGAACTATTAAACACTGAATTTATCAGCTTAGAATATATTTCAAAACCAGTATTCTTTTCTGTAGCTTACGAGTTCTGTGTATTAGTTGAACGTTACAAACTGAAACGATATAGCCTTTACAAAATACGATCTTCTAAAAGCAAAGTTTCACACATCTTGGTTCTACCGGGCCGGATTGACAAGCGAACCGTAAACATTGCTAGGGAGGGGACGCTGACATACTTTTTTCCATGGTCAGGGCGATGAGTATCTCTTTTAGCACTTTCTTAAAAAGTATGGCCAGGTGCTCATTTTTAGTGTCTCCAAATCTGATGTAAAAACACATTTCAATATAGCTTATCTCTGGTAGCGCGACCATTAATCTAGCAATTAAAAATGTCACGGAGGCAAAATATCTATATCTTATGACCGGAGGAGGGACATAGACTAATCTGAAACTTTAACCTATGAAATTCTGTAATTATTAGATCAAATAAATTTAACGGTTTTGAGGCTTGGTTCAAATCGTTGCTTTTCGTAAAATTTTTGCATTAAATAAGTTTTTGATAAAAAAAACTATTTTAATTTGATGAAATAATAGAAACCGTAAAACAATATCTAAGAGACGCCAGCTGGGTAGGACTCAGCTAATTAGACAAACACCAGCTGATTGTTTATTTAGACGCCGAATTGTATTTGTCCACGTGCAACCCTAACCTAACAATCGGACCTTTTTACGAAACACCAGAATAATTGAAGGACCTGTTATAATTTTTGTGTCCCCTCGGGTGACTATTATTGAAATTCGCCCCCACCCTTAGACGTCCCTAGAGTTTGGGGTGACCAATTTTGCCCCTCTACCACCCCTTCAGATCAACGATCAATTTTAAATGTAGCCCTCCTTCGATATATCTCGTAGAACTAGGCCATACTTGGTATAAATTTCAAAAATAATTAAAATCCAGTGAGAAATATTTTTTGGAACTTCAGAAAATGTAAAAATATTAGCTTTGAAAGAAAGATAAAGGCGTACCCAATAGACATTTAATGATTTAGCGTTTTAGCAATGTCTCTTCCATCAGCTGTTGCAATCCTGTTTTTGTCTATTGTTCGAATTCCTCTAGTTAACGCACGATAAATCCTGAATAAAGTCAAGTAGAGTGTTAATTTTCGAAGTGAACCTCTACTTCAACTACCTCTACATCAGTATTGAAGGAGTACACAACGCTCCGTTGAGAGTTTCAGTTCTTGTCTGCCAAAAAGTGATTCTGACCAAACACACAAAGGGCACTTTTAGTGTTTAGTGGCGCATTTAATACCTTTACACTAAATATATGAAAATAGTAAAGATTAATCATATGAGATAACATATCATCATTAATAAACGTAATTTCAGACATTTGATGTTTTTGTTTTCCACGCTTATTTGAATTTGGTTTACATTAATCATATTTGGTATTATGATGGAAAATCGTCTTTTAAATTTTATAAAACTTCGTTTCATCCATTATTTACTTTTGTGGTGTACAAACGTGAGGTGTGTTAGAACATTTATAGGACATTTTGTTGGGACCTAGACAGCGTGTTGTAAAGTTTTAAACCTCTCTCTACTTACCATTTTTAACTAACTTTATTCTCCATTTTGGTGTTCCGGTAATAATTAGGTTAATTTTGTTCTAATTGGTTGCTCAAAATGTAATTTTATGTTTGGGGGCTGTTATTATTTATTTATTTTATTTGTTATCTGCGAGAGAGAGATGTCAGTGATTTAAGTTATTTCAGACTATTCATGGCTACGATCCAAAGAGAAACTAAGTAAGGTTAGTCAGGGTGGACCCGTCATAAACGGATCCTAGCCACCATGGCCACGCCAGAGGTAATTTGTAATTAGGAGGACCGAAAAATGCGGTTTTGAGTATTATGGAGACAGAATTTCCTCTGACCTTCAGTCGAGCTACACCATAATAGATATAGGAAGAAATTAGAATCTAAAGGTTAGCAACTAATGAGAAAGTTTTCTGATACAGAATCAGTCAGAAATCAAGGAGAGTAAAACATGTAAGTGATCAAATGATATCCCGCCCATAGTTAGAGGACCAAAAAAGCATTCATACAACAGATGGTATAATGCAGGACTCAGCTGGGCCATATGAGGTTGTTGTTAAGTTCTGTAAATAAAACAAGGGTTAATCCTTTTGCTGTTGGTAATACTCCTCTGTAAGTATGAAAGGTAGATAGACCATTATTTTATTAGAAAGGGTAAGAATGTCTCCATCTTTTGTAAAAATCACGGAAGGCAGCAAAACTCTCTCGTTAAGAATGATGGAATCCTTCTAACCCTTGTTAACTACCATGGTGTTTATCCCTAGCGCTATAGGGCGCGCTCACAGGTAACCAGGGGAGGAAGTAGGTTTTTGTTGAACCAGATGTACTCACCAAATGAGCTAGTAAACGCGGGCCCTAAGCCCAATCACTATATTAGAGGCTTACCGTAATCACTAAAGCTGCATGCGCTGGGCCAGAAGGTTGTCGCCAACGCGTAGCGACGGTCGACCCCCGGGGTGTAGAGGGAGGTCTGGGAAGCACACTGAAAAAGGCGGCTAACGACTCGCTCCTGGAGCAGCCAGCCCTCTGCTGCAGCAAGTTACCCGTTAGTAAGGATGAAGTGCTTCAAAAGAGGTTCCGGGATGGCGCTCGAGACGGCTGGGAAGGAGGAGCTAAGAGATGGAGTGTATAATACTCACTTTATGAAAGTAATTATTTGAAGGTACTGAGCTTCCAAATAAAATCAAACTATGATTATGTAAATGGGGATGTCTGTTGAAAAATACACACAACCTGGTAAGGACAGTGTTACAGATTGTTATTCATTTAATCATGTTGCAAGCGCACCATGTGAATAAGAACACCAACCTTTATGTGGGCAAACTGTGGTGAACCCGCCCATGGCGAATCTAATGGTGAGCACTGCGCAGAAAGCATGCCAAATGTGTCAATCTGTCTAAAGGGGAACACCCCGAGCTTTTCCAAGTCATGTCCAGTGGAGTTTAAGAAAACAAAGTAGCTATTAGGGTCAGAATGTCAGAATATGTAATGTAGATTTTCTTCACTGCCTCTCAAAGCCAATTAATACAAAGAGCCACACACCAGGCACAACAAGTTAAACCTCACAATATTTATTTTCTCAATCAGTGTCAGTCATAAACGTCACAAGTCATAAAGACTTTCCACTCAAACTGTAAACTCTAGTTAAGGCCTAATTCAAAAACCGATTCTCGCAGGAATAATTACTATAAACACTTTAATTGGCAGCGAAGAGATGAGGGTGAGGAATAACGGAAAGAAAAGTGGATGGCAAACATCCTCACTAGAAAGCCAACTCTCGGAACAGACGAGCACCTTTTAACGCGCGCAACAAGAAAACACAACTGTGTCTAGAAACCATGAAATTTAAAAACCCTCATTCAAAATATCCCTACAAAAGGAAAAATTGCTGAAGGTTAATAGGGCCTACTAGTCCTAAGCAAAGTAGGTCAGGTGAGCTTAATGCAGGATGTAAAGGAGCCCACCTCAAAAAAATCCGATGGAGGGAAATTCCAGGCAAAATCTATATTTTGAAAAGCTAATGATCAATATGCAGCTGACGATGTATATGCTGGCAACCCGATGCAAGCTGTCAATATTAGTTCATAGAGAGCTCGCTCTAATATTTAAAACCAGATTCTGCGTAGGCTTGTCAGTGGGGTATTGAACATCGTCAGTAATGACCAAACAAAATTCCACCTCTTAGGATTATACAATGGAAATATTCAGTCTCTTAAGTCAAATAACGAGGCTGAATATAGTAGAACATTTTGTTACAATTAAATAACATAAAAACTCATTGTACTCCCAGGAGGACCTGGTTATAGTCCAAGAAGAATTTTTTACCTTTATAAAACCTTCAGCACGTGTAAAGGAATGACCAGAATTATTGATGGGTATGGTGGTAACAGCAATCCTAGTTACACAAATCTCTAGAATGTAAGAAGTGGTACCAGTTCCAGGCCTGGTGAACAACTATCCACTATCCAGTTTACAGGTATTGAAATACTTAAACTTAGACAAAAAAAAATCCCTGTAATTTTATATACAACTGCTATTGCGCCTCCAAACAAAATTAGATACAAAACTCTATGGAACAAAATTATTTCTTTTGCAAAAAGAATATTCTCAATCTTATGTGGGGGGACTTTAACGACTAAACACCCCTTACTGGTCCAGTGATGGGGCCGGTAAAGGATTATAGAGGAATTTTCAAATTTTCAATACTTACTATGATTCACATTATATTCTTCCTCAATGTAAACATAAATCCAGTACCACAGTAGGATCCCCTGGTAGGAGACTCCTCTACCATTGATCTTAATCGTAATTTGCATAACATTTCAACTGAAACAGACGGATCCTTTCTTGGAAAGTGATGAAGGACTCGATGGGTAGTGACCACTACCCTATTGTATATAGATATGAATGTTCAATAACCATTAAAATTAATCCCACACCATTTTTAGACCAGGGCATAGTTTCCAGGGATAGAAAACTTCAAAAAATGCAGGGGACTGGTAGTGCATTCTCCAATACTGCCGATGATAAGACTCTGTAACAAATTCTAACTGTCAAGGCCAAAGTGTGACCATAGATGATATGAGGGATTTTCATGGCAAAGTTCTGAAAGAATCAATTATAAATGCCTACAGGCAGTGACAAAATAATACACAAGACTTTGGCCCAAAAGGTATTTGGTTTTAAACTCAAAATCCTGGTGGACACCAGAGTTGGTTCCAGGGCAGTTGCCATCAGAAGAAGGTATTTTAGCCAATTTACGAAGGAGATGACACCTGTTAACTATAGCCACTACAAAAAAGCTCATTATGAAGCAAAACAAATCATAGTCAAAGCTAAAACAATCTGCATGGCATTCACTATGCGAAAGATTAAATTATAATAATAACTCTCAAATATGGCAAATGATAAATGGACTAAAGCAAGGAAAGAGTGCTTCAAATAGTTTCGAAAAGTATTTAGCAAATGACAAGGACCTAAGCTATAAATTCATGAAAACTATCTCCCCAGATTATGTTCCAGAAAAATCAGAAATTGACCTCCCCATCTTCATGAAAAATAGTAATAATCACCAACTTGAGGGTGAATTCAAAGAAATCGAACTGGAACATGCCATCAAATCTAGGTCCAAGTCCACCGCCCCTGGATTGGATTGGTATTAACTATTTAATCTTAAGAATGTTGCCCCTTTCAGCCAAAAACCTTCTGCTAATTGTCTTTAACAACATCTGGCAGGGAAAGAGCATCCCGGAATACCTGAAAAACATAAAGGTAATAGGTATATTAAAACCAACAAAAGATAGGGACATCTGAAAACTCATATAGGCCTATCTCATTAATATCCTGTTATTATGAAAATATTCAATTTAATGATTAAATACCGCCTAGAATGGTTTACCACTAAGAACAAAACTTATTCCTGACAACCAATTTGGTTTCAAAAAGAAGAGTGGAAGCAATGACTTCCTGCTGACCCTGATAAGCCTTAAGCTCAGGTAAGCCTTACAAACGATAGAACTGCAGTTGTTGGCATCCCTGGACTTAAGTAGCGCCTATGACTCAGTCTCCATACCAACACTTGCAAGTAAGTTATATGTTTTAGGAATCCCAACAAAATTTATAATGCACATTTTTAAATGGTTTAGTTGTAGAAGGTTGACCTTCATCAGCAATCAGGGTACCTTCATCAGAACTGCATATAGAGGCCTTCCCCAGGGGTGTGTGCTCAGTCAATATTATTTTCACTGTATACTGCAGACATCGGTAGGTATATGCCAAGACAGGTACAAGCTCTACTGTACGCAGATGACATAACCCTAATCTATAGTCATAAAGAGCTAGACATTAGTGCAGCTGGGATCCAAGAAGCCTTGTCCAGCCTTGAACAATACCTGTTAAAGGTATCACTTAATATAAATCCAAGAAAGTGTAAAATTATCGTAATAAGTAGAAGGAAAGAAATCATAAATCCCACATTGACTGTTGACAATCAAGTCATTCCTGTAGTCAATAGCCATAAGATCTTAGGTATTATAATCGATAATAAATTAAACTTTAAGGAGCACATCCAATCACTGGTAAGCAAATCCCCTCTAAAAGACCTTGACATCCTGAGGTCACTGGCTTGTGGGAGGCTAGGTGTCCACCCGCAGCTGTCTAACAAAGGTATATAAAAGTGTAATTAGATCTAAGCTGGAGTATGGTTGCTTTATTTTTGGTCATGCCCCAAAAGTCAACCTTAAAAGCCTACAAATAGTCCAAAACCATGCTTTAAGATGCATTCATCGGAGCTATGAAATCTTCCCCAACTAATACTCTGCATGCAGAGGCAGCATTACCTCCCTTACATATAAGGAGAGAATTCTTAACAGAGAAAATATTGTTTAAAACACTAAGTAATCCACAACACCCATGCTATGTGAATATAAGATATTTACATGCAGTAGCTTATCATCATAAGTACTGGGTCAAAAAAAAACCAAACCTCTATACATGGAACTGGTGAACACAGTAGATAATCTGGCGAATCTAAACAATATTGCAGTAAGTGATTCAAATCTTTTGGAATTCGTTGATAGCCCCCTACTGCTTAAGAACTTAAAAATATCATTTGAAACTACAGATTGATGACACAGTTGGGAAAAAATCATTACTCCCACCTGAAGCCATTAAAGCATTATTTCTAGAATTAATGAGAAAGAAATATGAAAACTATCTAAGAATTTACACTGATGGCTCACGAAGCAAGGATGGCGCAGGCTCTGCCGTGTATATACAGGACTTAAAAATAGAATACAAATATAAACTTCCAAAACAGGCATCCAGCTATTCCGCAGAACTGTATGCATAAAGAAAGCTGTTGAAATAGCAAACGAACAAAATTATGATAACATTGTAGTATGTTCTGACTCAAAAGCTGCTATACTAGCCATAAAGGCAGCAAGTTCAGCAGATTATGAAGAAAATCTGGCATCAGCCATTACAATCTGCATGATGAGAGGTAATAAATACTTCACTTTTCAATGGGTACCAAGTCATGTGGGGATAGGTCCCAATGAACATGTAGATAGGCTGGCAAAAGAGGCAACCCAAGCAGGTGAAGAACCAACAGATTTTAAAGTGTCATTGGAAGATTTTGTTGGCACAATTAAACCAATCACTACTTGCCCCTGATAGCCCCTCCCCATGGTATAATAATTACAAACTGAGTAGAAATAAAATAGTAACGATAAATAGACTAAGAATTGGACATGCTTGGGTTAATGAAACCCTATTTAAGATAAATTGTTATTTCACTCCGTTATGCCTCAAATGCAATGCAGGTTCCATAGAAAGTCTTCAACATTTAATCTTTGATTGTGTGCAATTAACGACTTCAGACATGAATTGCTCACTAAACTGAAAGCGAAGAAAATAGATCCACCTTATATATTGAAAGATCTTTTAACAAGCTTTGATATGGAAATAATATTGGAAATTGTAAGTTTTCTTAAATCTATAAATAAGGTAATATAACAAAAATAAAAACACAAACTAACATAACTTAAGTCTTGAAAGTGACGTTACATACAAGAATGTTTATCGAGGTTCCATGCTCAAAGTAAGCAGAACCTGCTAAAACTCAGCAAACAAGAAGAAAGAAGAAGAAGAGATAACATATCAACACATGTGATTGAAGTTGCTATGTTAATTGGTTTCATATTTACGTTTTAACATTTTTCTTACCCTGATTTGCCATCTTCTAAATGGTAAAAGGGTTTTTACAGATTTTTTCAATTGGTATTGGGATTACTTATAAAGTATTAAAGCCATAGACCCCTTGGTATTCAGACGTGCAGGCGCCGTCCGCGGTAACAAAACCGGCTTAATTAAAACGGTTGTTAAACATTAAACACTTTAAATAGTGGTTTACAAAATTAACACGTCCAAGACAAATACCTATAAGAGGTTCATGGACGAAACCAATACCGTACTGGTTTATGTCTAAGGCTAATGTTTTCCGATGACCAGGAGGAACGATATTGTACTTAATATTTTTCCATACGCAGAGTTCACCAAATTTGAAAAAACGCAATAAGTTTAAGCTTCTAAAGAACGATTATTTTCACTGATTTAATTAATTTGTGAAGTAAATTGAATTTCGATACTAAGCTTTATACTTATAAGCAAAGATAACAATTTAAAAGTCTTGAGGAATCAGTATCAAATCTAAGGACAAAAGTAACACCTTGAATTTGAAATCTCCTTCGTATTATAACTAAGCTAAACACTCGGTGATGATAGTAATCCACACCAGTAAACACGTGATTACAACTACTATATAAACTCCGCAGTTAATAATGTGATTGAAGTATGTGGGGGGGGGGGGGGGTGGGGGGGGGGGGGGGTGGGGGGGGGGGGGGGTGGGGGGGGGGGGGGGTGGGGGGGGGGGGGGGTGGGGGGGGGGGGGGGTGAAGAAAAAAAAATCCAAAGGAGTTTAAGTCAGGGGAACGAGCGGGCCATTCAATGGCACCTCTCCTTCCGATCCATGTTTGAGAGAACATAAAATTTAAGTAATCCCTTACAATTTTTCCTGTAGTACGCGGGTGCTCCGTCTTGTTGAAACCTGATTTGAGCCAAGTTTTACTACAATATTTCGAAGAGGCTGGTATTATTCGGTTTCTGAGCATGTCAAGGTAGGAAACCCGTCTAAAGTTCCGTTGATAAAAAACGGCCCCACAATTCTTCCAGTAATATGCCGGCCCAGACATTCAACTTTTGTGGGTGTTGCGTGTGACCTTGTATCATCCAGTGCTTATTACTATCAGTCCAGTAACGGCAGTTGTGTTTGTTTACATTGCCATTTAACAGAATGTAGCCTCGTCTGAAAATACAATGTCATTTAGAAGGATTTGATTTGTATCTAACTTGGTCATCATAATTTCACAAAACTCAAGACGCCTGTCAAAATCGTCTTCGTTTAGTTCTTGATGCAATGTCAATTTGTATGGCTTGAAACCATTTTTATGCAAAATGTTTTTGAATAGAGCTTTTGGACATATCATGATTGCCTGCAGCCGATCTGAGCGTTTCATGAGGATTCTCAATGAATAACTGAAGAACTTCCACACTCGAATCCTGATCGGTTTGCAACTTGGTGGACGACCACTTCTAGGAAGATCAGAGACAGTTCCATGAGTTTCAAAACGGTCTATTGTTCTCGTAACTGTTGATTTTGATATTGGGTTTCGGTTTGGAATGAGTCATTGAATAGGTGTTGAACTTCACTGTGAGACCGTGTTAAATCCCCCCAACCACGCATTCATTAATATGGTAACTCTCTCACGTTCACTAAGTGCCAAACAAAGACAAGATAAAACTAAGTTGAAACAAATTAAGAGTAAAAAACTGTTATGGTCTGTCTTTACTAACGAGTAGAATGCCACTAATAACGTCTAACTATAGCAAAGATTGGTTACTGCCTGCGGGAATACCCCTCAGAAATAAATGAAACTTATTATTCTACAACAACAATTAATTATTAAACATAGTGTAATTATTTAACAGCTGTTCTAGGCTGTTTAAATTAGCAAGAACAGTGCTGCCACCAGCTAAAATTTCAAGTCTAACTCATTATTGGTAAAAAATGACATGAGGTGTTTTCTCAAATGACTGATTCAATTGTCAACAGTTTTGGGTTACTAAAATTAAAATTAAAAAGCTCATCAGTGTATTTTTTATACTAAACTAAGTTGCAAACTCTAAGCCATCTTTGAACGGCTGTCATTTTTGACTCCGTTAATCCGTTTGAGGTCGGGTTTGCGGCTCTGTGGTCTAATAATAAAGACCTTTTATTTGATATGCATATCGACCTATGCTTACATTTAAGATTTTCTTCTGACTCTAGCGGGCCGCCCCCTGAGGAAGTAGCGGATCACTGAATATGTGATAAAAAATAGATTTTTATGTGCAGTAACTTTGTGTAAGGTTTTGTAGCTGTATTTTTAAATATTTAGAAAAAAAATATTTAAAACCGACCCGGGGACTTTTTGGACACCCTGTATATATATATATATATATATATATATTATATATATATATATATATATATAATTTTAAAAAAAAGATTAACAAAATGTACTTCATCTGCAGGAACTTGAACATGGATCACTCACTTGCCGGGCGAGAATGCTGTCCATAACATTAAAGGTAAGAGAGGGGTCTGGGTTCGATTCCTGACCAACCACCTTTTGTTAATCAATCGTTCTTGAAATTAACTTGAACTATTGCAATGACTACAACTTCAATGAATATGAAAAGTCGATTAAGTGGTATTTGGTTTTCTGATCACATACTAGTTTGCTTTTTAAAACACATGTAACAGAATAGAGCCAAATAATAAGTAATCGATGGACAAAAAGTAAGGGTTCTGTGGCGGTGGAGCACAAACGATCACATTGAGATCGAAAACAAAAGACCGAAGTAGATAGTAGGTTGAAGACCTCTATCCCGTTTACTAGAACCATGCGGGTATATGGAGTACTATGTCACAGGATCAGAGACGATCACGGAACGTACCCTTCGAGAAGTAGCAGACGGACCTTAGGGTTTGCTACCTGTCAAAGGGCCTGTAATCTATTTTAGCAGTCATTTTATTTTAATAGAAATAATATGATTCCTGTAAACAAGCACCACATATCGAATTTAGAGTTTATACATACAAAAGTGGTAGAATAATTTTGTATTGAAAACTTTAAGTATTATATAAAATAAATATTATTGCAGTTAACAGGGTTTAAATAACTTATTATAAATTAAAAGCAATTTTTTATAAGCTTGAAACATCTAATGAAAATTTTCCCTATAGTGACGGACGAGGTTTCATATGGTAGTATACATCTCCAGGCATTCTTGAGCTCAGTATAGAAATTCATATAAAGACCTGAATGATGTTCTATGCTATTTGGAAAAGTTTTCCTTCGTTGATTTGATGAATCCATTTTATTCTTTTACGTTAATTCCCTTCTGCTTAGAACTATATAAGCACAGACAATTTTCTTCAGTTTTCTATAAATGCCAAAACACATGTCTACAATATAATAAGTGTTCACCGACGAGTTTAGATTCCTCTTTTTAATAATTATAACCAAAACGCTATATTATGGAATAAAATATATACGAGTACTTTCATGAACGTTTATACACAGGTTTATACAATTGTATAAAACTCAAATGCTTTCTGTCTATGTATTTTTGTGTGTGTTTCTCAATTACATACAAACAGCTGGACCGATTGTACTGAAATTTTATATGGACATTATTATGATCCCTGGTAAACATATGGACCTATTATTATTTCAAAAATCCCTCCAAACTACGTCTCACTGGTCTTGAAAACTCCCTATTGGTTTAATAAGGGACTCCTCGGATCTAGATATGTTCTTTCATTTGTTTTCTCGCCATATAACTATCATTACTTCATACGATACCAACATTTACGAAGCAAAAGTATAAAGCACTGACCTGCCCTTGTGGAGCATATGTATATTTTGGTCTGTCGTGGGATCGCCCACTTGGAAGCCTCCAGTTGGCCTTGCAGCACCTCCTCCACCACCTGTTCGTTGATCATGGCAGCCAGAGGACACTAGCAGTCCTCATCAACCTGGAAAAAACCATCGGCTTATTAATAACAACCGAGACCCATTCCTAAGGAAATTTCAGTCTTAGGTGTGGAAATGATTCATATAGAGATTTTATGCACCGTAACATTAAGCTAAGAGAAATCCGAAGCCAAAAGTAGATTAGTCATAAAACTCATTACAAGAAACGAGTTAAAGGCGTCGAGTGTATGTGTGTCAGTGTAACAATATCAGGTTAGAAGCAGTTTCAGGTTCACAAAGTGATTACTCAATGTCCCGCTTGGTCAAGCAGAAACTTGGTCAATAAGGACTTGAGCCTCTATACTCTAACACCCTTTCCGTACAAAACATTCAATTTAGGTGTCCGCCCAGTTGCCAGATGCTCATGCTAAGGAGATTGAACGAATAAAGAATGAGAAGTGTGTACTGCTTAGTTTTAATCCTTTACAAAATCGTATTTCAAAAAAATAATAATAACGCTCAAAAATGATTGTTTGACGATACTTAAAAAATAATATAGCTACTCCTTAATTCAAATTATTAATATTACTATAGCGCTAATATCAAGAGCATGATATAATACGTCATGAAACGCATACGATTCTCTGTACTCTACATAAAACTCAATATGCTATTGTACCTGAGTTATAATGTTGAAGATGGAGCTTACATTGGCTTATTGAAATTGCTGAAAAGTGTCCGACGAGGATAGCCATGTTATAGAAAAGCCTTACAGAGTAAGTAAGTTTAAAATATTTATTATAACGTGTTTTCAATATAGTTTATGATGTGAGTTGCAGCATTGTTACATAGAATTTATTGGCTGAGCGGTAGCGAGTTCTATTTCTAGAGGGGCTGGAAAAAATTTAATTTTGTCTGTACGAGTTGTTTGTCTACAGGATATCTTGAAAGCGATCTAACCTATAGACTTAAAACTTTGCATGAATCTCATCCATATATATATATATATATATATATATATATATATGGGTATATATATATATATATATATATATATATATATATATATATGGGTAACGTCTAGTTCGATGATGGTAGATGTCACTCCATGGGATTTTGATTAGCTTTAGCGAATTTTTGACATTGGTATTCTGGAAAAACCATGATGACAACGAGAAAATCCCAGAATAAATAAATGTGTAGACAAATGAGTACAATAATATGACATTTTAACATGTGACATAGTAATACGTCATATAGCCTAATAAAATTAGGTATATATTTTGCAATCGACCCCAGTGAAGCCTGTTGCGCTATACACGATGTGTCGTACTCCTATCTTATTCACGCCTTAATATAGGACATCGACTGATCCTAATTGATCACGTCATCATGATCGGTGATTGGTCAAATTTAAGCCCATCACGATAGAGCTCCACCCCTACACTCACCTGCGGATATGCATTAGTGGTTATGTCAGCTACTACCAATAAACATTCGACTCAACACTTAGCTGCGGATGTGTATTACTAGTTATGTGAACTTCGATTTAACATCTATTAGATCTCAAAAGATGGTCACAGTGATAACGGAATATCTGGAGATTCTAATCGTTAGCAATGTTTTAACATTGTGTGAACCGGAACCAAAATGATAGTACACTCAACGGTCCACTATCGCAAAACTACAATTATGTGAAAAGTGTAGTAGTCTCAGACGAACATTGTGATAGTAACAATTGGTGATGGTTGTATGCACACTGCGCACGTGTATTGCGCACCAGACACAAAGTAACAGTTTGTCCTAAGTTAAGGCCCAGGAAATGATTATAAAACAAGACGAAATATAGATGCAAACAGTACTTTATGACGTACTTCAACGTGGTATATAATTAAAAGTTCCTATTCCCCAAAAATAGTTTTAAATAATCAGGTTATGGGTTTAGCCTTCAGAAAAGTAATACTATGCAATCCTTGTTTTGTTAAAAACTTCAAATTATACATGTGGTCATTAGTAGTTTATAAATGTATGATACTGAATCAAAATATTGACACTGTCCAAAAAGTTGTGTAATATCAAATTTACAATTAAAAAATTATATTTTTGTACAAACTTGTGTACGGTATTATATATATATATATATATATATATATATATATATATGTGTGTGTGTGTGTGTGTGTGTGTGTGTGTGTGTGTGTGTGTGTGTGTGTGTGTGTGTGTGTGTGTGCGTGCGTGCGTGCGTGCGTGTGTGTCTGGGTACTAAGGAATACTTACAAGGATATCCGGCCAGGAAACTATGGGCAGAATGATTCCCACATTTGTCACTGCGTAACAGTGAATGATTTTATTCAATGAATAAAACAGTATCTCCCAAGTATTTTTTTATTTAAACAACCATTTAATAAATATATAAATATTTTAAATATTTCAGCCTAGAAGTTCTTGTTAGGAATATTTTTTCAGGAACTTACAGTAGGTCAATGACGCTTTTCTTAATAAAACAACATTTAAATTAAAAATTTTAGGCTTTATAAAAATGATTGATAATTTTCACACGTAATTTTGGTATATACATAAACTAGAGGCTAACAAATAAAACAATGCGCATTGTTCGACCATATTAAGAACCACATGAATAAAGAGCAATATGTGGTCACAGATCAGCCGCAACTGATGGAATCAGACGGGAAGGGGGCAGTCCCAAGTCTGCAATGCGATTATCCAATGCCGTGCTTGGTCAAGCAGAACGCGTGCCTGGTCTCTCCAACCTGTGGCGAAACGAGCAATTCCTGGACATAGTATTGGAAGTTATTGGATGTTCAAGATATCCAATATGTCGTTTTGATTACATTTATGCATTTAGAACAGTTGGGGCGTTTCCTTTATGAGAAGGTCTAAGGCACAATCGAACCTCACAGTATTAAATTATATATTGATCCAGCATGAAAAATTAACTCATAGTTCTTACTGAGAATCATTATTAGCAGTAAAAGTTGTAGGGATAATGGATGTGTAAGTTTGCAACTGTGTGTTTATATGCCTACTGTATATTTGTAATATAATATTATGCAAGCAGTAAAATAATAAACGAATTTTAATAAAATACTTGGAATTATAATACAAATTAACATAATAAATTTATTTACGTATTTGAGTTTAATAACAGCTGATGTACACAGTGGCCATACTACTTCCCAATCCGTAGATTTTTGAATGCTTTGAAGTATAACAATAAAATTTGGGGATGTTTCTAGGTTATTAGTACTGTTTGAGTACTTGTATTACGTATTTTTGTCCTTGACCCATGAAGTTTACTGCAGCTCTTTGTAGCAGTGTTAAGGGAGGGCGTCCCTAACTAAAAGATTTCAAATTATAACCCCATATGTGACTGTACTTAAGAAACACTAAACAAGAATTATGGTGGAAGACATATGCCTCCTCTTTTTGATTTTTCAGATATTTCACATAACAATTACAGTTAGATCTATTTAAAATACTTTTTTATATTTAAATAATCCGGAAAAAATTTTTAGTTTTCTTTTATATATGTGCTAAAATTAGTGTGCTTTTCTAATGGCATATAATTAATTATACCATTTACTTTGGTATACTATTATATCATATTAAATTTAGTAAAGAAGTAACATCTATAACATACATTGTATTTAGTTATAAATTTATGGATCTGTATTTAGTTAATATTAAGTAGTATTGTAACTCTGGATGCAGACACCTATGGTTGGTATATTTAAAAATCAAGACAGATAATATTGTTGCTTCCTTGAGGTAATGAAAAATGCAATGCTAGGACTTCAATGAAATATCCATTTTATTTCAATTTAAATCTGCAATAGACATTTGAAGTTTTCGGTTTTTACAATGCATTATGCTAAAGAAACTAAGCGTTTTAAAACTACGCGTAATATACTCTTTAAAGTTTTGGTACAGTTCAGCTTGATTTTATTAATATATTGTGTACTTAATTTCACAAGTTATTGAAATATTGGAGTCTATAAGGGGGTTTGGAGGTTAGTTTTTTAAAATGTTTTCAATTTTTGGTTTTTTAGTTATTTTTTAATCTCTAACGTCTTAGAATTAATTTAAGACCACTTACATATATTTCTGACATGTAGAGCAAAAGTTATTTAATTTTTATTATATCAATGTCATACGTTTTTCTAGAACTTTTGCATTTACAAATATTACTTGGGCGATGATGATTCCAGTGCGTTTAGTTATGGGAATGATAGTAGGCCATATGGAGAAGAGTATGAAATTGAGAAAATGGAGTGCTGTGGACATGTCCAAAAGCGAATGGGTGCTCATCTGAAAAAAACTAAAACAAAAACTTGGAAAGACAGTTTTATTTGATGGTAAAACAATCGGTGGAAGAAACCGTCTTACTGACGACCGGATTTTATTCATCCAAAAATGTTACGGATTGGCTATTAGAAGGAACACTGGTGACTTGAGGTGACTGGAATAAAAGTAAACAGCATTGTGGGCCACATATTTCCACTTGCTTTCAACAAATGAATCACCTCAACATGAGCTGTGCGAATGAGGCGAACATAGCTGGTGCAAATATCAGCGTGTGGTTGCAAAAGGTGAGTCATATGACCACAACAAACATACACACATTCCTGAAGTGCTAATGTTACACACCAAAAATATATTTAGAGATTTGTCCAACCCTGATTTGTTGAAGAAGTGCCTACATGGAAAGTCACAGAATCCTAATGAATCTGTCAATGCCGTAATTTGGTCGTGGCTACCGAAAACAGTGTTTGTAGGCTTGCAAACCATGTTGGCTTGTGTTTATGATGCTGTTTTGAGCTTCAAAAAAGGCAATGTGACTAGATGCCTAATTCAAAAGGAGCTTGGAGTAACTGTGAGCCAGAATACAAGTGTTGTGTTCAGTGATATGGACAGACTCCGTGTGCGCAGGAGGGAACGAATGCTGTCAAACTTCAAGAATAAAGCCAGACAACGCTGTGAGACCGCTAAAAGGAAGCTGGAGGAAGCATTTGCAGATGAAGAAGGCCCAGACCAACCAGCTTATGATGCTGGAATGCACAAGTAAGTTACACCTAAAACATGTATTTTAACTTAAATAATGTTTTTTTTCAAAAAACCGCGTTTTTTATAAATACCCCATTATTTTAAAAACTGCTTAATGTAGAGATCTGAAATTTTTACCATATATATTTGTAGCAATAAAGATAACTGTAACCGAAAATTTTTGAGCTATGAAGCTTAGTTATTATTTTATAATAAAAAACCTGGAAAGATATAATTTTTTGTAATAGCATTTTTTTAAATCATAAAATAAAAAAAAATAGTCTTACTAAAAAACCCTCCACATTGTTAAAGTTCCCACCACATTGCAAAAAAGCAATGAAAAAAATCAGCCTTGTATCTATAGTAGTTTCTAAGGAAACGGGTCATCAACATAGCAAATTTAACATAGGTAAGATACGGCCCTCCGAACCCACTTTAATGCTTCAATTGAATATATTTTGAATTGTTTTCTACTTTTTCAATTTTAGGTTTTTTAATTAACAACAAGCAAACTTTTGATGTTATAAAATCTTTATTCACTTAATTAAACGCTTCATCACTTTCTTCTTCATTAAGTTATTTTTAATACTCTCAAGATCTGTAAGATTCCATTTTAGTTTGGAATATTAAGTCTGTAGGTATTGTCACAGGTTGTATGGTATGTGCAAATTTTTATACCGACATTCTTATATTTAACAATTTTATATTACCGACTAAAAGCTAAAGCCATTTTGGTATGAAAGGAATGAGATATTGAGATTCCTTTGGAACAAAATGAATTGATTGAAAATCTCCAAAGATACTTTTAATTGTTAAAATCTCTCCATTAAATTAGATTCTAGTTCAACAATCATGTTAATTACTTTGTTCATCTAAACGATGCAATACACAATATTCCATATATTAATTAGATATAACCTGTAAGCTCTTTCAACAGTCACTAGTGATTTTTTAATAAATAATATCACGAAAGAAAAATTTACAATTCAATTAACATTCTAAAAATCATTTAATTCCAGCTTTGCGTTAAGCCCCACTCACATGTATTTCTTCTTAGACGCAGATCACCTAATCTTCCTTCATTACGTTGAAGTAACAAGAGGGAAAGAGCAAGCCCACAACACAGGATTATAATGAAGTAAAGGACCTTGTGGTAGGTTGGTTAAGGGCCACTACCTCATTTTCAGTTGAAAAGGGGAAGGGAGATGAGATGAGCGTGGGAAGCTGTTCCGTGGACTCATTATGTTGTTTCACGAGCTTAACCAGCGTGTAAATAATACCAGTTCAACATTAAAATGTTGAATACGTACAAATTAAATTTTATAAATGTACTTGAATTTGTGAACAAATACTAATGATAAATTCAGGTATTGGATTTCCCTACTGGAGAGAAATTCCTCTACATAAATAAATTCACAGTCTGATCCCTGAGTTTCGTTTATGAGCCTCAACACTATGAATGGCCACGGTAGGTGCTATAAGCAGTACTGCCAGGGATACACTCGATCAACGCATTTTCTAGTGCCCTTGTTTATATTCTTATAATCAAGGCCAGTACTGAAGAACTATGAAGAGCTAATAGTTACTTATCAGGCATCAGTCACTAACCACTACCCAGTCGTTGTTAGTGTGGTACTGTCAAACCCTTCATAATAATTGATGTTATGGATGGTTTCCTTGATAATACAATATTCTTAAAGAATTAAAAATTACGTTGTATTTTACGTTTTAAGCATATTTGTAGCTGAAAAAAGAGATGATTAACATTTAATTTTAAATGGTAAACGAATTTGCTTTACGACATAAACCAAGCCCGACTTCGTTAAATTATAAACTAACGCATTGGTTATATAGAAAAAAACAAAGTAAAGAAAAGTAAAGAATTAATAATTAGGTATTATTTAGGTGTTCTTGTTCCAAAACTTGCGTAATATGGCTGTTTATATTTCACATTCCCTCGAGTTCAGAACTATGTGTCTAATTATCTTTAAATATTGTAGAGAATAACACATCTTACATTACTGAGATCTACATTTTACAGAATTAGTAGAACAGAGTATTTGTCAGGAATGTTTGATTAGTCTTATAGTAAGACTAACTACAGCAAAGGTAAATCGTTTGAGAATGTAACATTGGTACGAACGATTCTGGATGACAAAACCAAAGCTAATAATCAGTGGAATGTGTCCTCTGCAACCAAACGCTAACTACTGCTATTTTAATTTAAACAATGTAACACAAAGAACAAAACAGTTAATTACTATAGTTGATTGAATTGTAGGGTGGTCACAACGGCTCTATTAGTGTCTGTGTTTGTATTCGTCAACTCTAATTACAGCTAGAAATCAAAGAGCTAAAAACTCCGTCATTCGTGGTTCCATGGTATGTTTTGAATGGGCTATAATTAAAACTGCAACTGTTTAATTCTTGTTAAAGTTTAAGTAGTCATTCATCTTGTTCGTCTCGCGGAGGGTAACTGTATAATGTACTTGCGGTTAAGTGGTACCCTAGAGTCCTAGACCACTTCACAGTTGCACTGTTGAGAGTTATCTCCAAATGCCACTGTGTCAACGTTGACTTTGCTTATCTTGGAAATTAGGAACTGTGTGAACGAAGTACCTTGTTATTCGAAATTAAAATTCTGAAATACAATGCCTCTTTCGAACTTCAACTTGAGGTACATATTTTTGTGAATATTCTTATTATGTTGATATTCCGACAAATCCTTTCAAGAAATATTGTTGCTCATTCTGAAGCCTGCAATGAGAAAGCGACGAAGATCACCACCGCCTAAATCATCCAAAATGGTCCACAAAACCCGTGGTAGGTATGATAATAAAGCTTTATTCTGTGGTAAGGAGACTGTTGTTTTAACGTAAGTTGTCTGATGCACAAAAGGATGTCCCGAGGAATACTGGTGAAGACTGCGTGGCTTTTCTCGATAATGTATGCCAAAGAGCAGATGAATTGTGACTCACTAACACTCCGTTTCAAAGTAGTGAATGAGTTGAACTTGTTGTTGGCTATCAGGTACTGCTGATTGGATACGTGCACCATACAGCCAGGTATCCAAATATCCGAGTAGCAGATACTCGTAATTTCTTTATCTTGCTGTGTAGTAAGTATAACATTATACAAATATTTCATGCCAAATGATGTAACTAAAAGGAAGCAAAAACTGTCCATGAACCCTTTTACCAACTCGTGCTGTCTTTAATCAATTTAAAATAATTTTTTCATTTAAAATCCTGTTTTCTCCATGTATTATTTATTATTGGTCTATACGAAGATAGTAAATACATTATTCTTGACAAAGCTATTCTACAGCTTATTTGAGATTATTTTTCAATTCTGGAATTTGAAGATAGGAGGGGAGAGGGTGGGTAAATAAATCATACAAACAATTTTAAAACATTAAATCTGGAAAAATTAAAATAGTTTAATTCAAATTTTTTTTTAAATAAAATAAGCCATTATGCTTTGATCCAATATTATATATAAAACTGAACTTATAAGATCATATTATGATTATGAGAGTTATTACAAGTCAATTCTCTGATATGTATATTCTTTTCAATAACAAGTAAATAGTTTTGTTTGGGAATATTAACTATTACTATTTGTAAACTAGCTCATTTTGTAACCTTGCAATAATAATATTATGAAAAAATAAATAAACTTTAAGAGGAGATTATGTGATAATTCAATAACTCAAAAATATTATATAAAGTGTGCAAGGTAATTTGTGAGGAATCTGATTTTGATTACCTCAAATATTCTTAAAAATAATTGACAAGAAAGAAGTTGGTACTCATGTTTCCTACACTAAGAAATTCTATTGGTTAGCGTGGTTTCAACTGTGCACGTACATGTACCGGGCGTCGGAGACCAGTCAGCAATCATTGCCACTCAGTAATAAAGACCAGTGAAATACTTTTACTGTAAATCGCCTATGCTACATCAACCATAATGTGTAATACAGGTCTTTGTGTGCACAGCGGTGAGTCGATTTTAGAGAGTATCACCGTACCTGGGTCATACATGTAATGGGTGGTCGAGAGCGGACATACATCACTCTCGCTCGGTGATTGAATACAGTGAAATGCTTTTACTGGAAATCTCCGCATGCAACATCAACCGTACCGTACTGTGTAGTACAGCTCACCGTGAGTGAGTGCAGCAGAGAGTCGATTTAGGCTACCTGAACCGTACCTTGGACAAACATGTAACGGGTGGACATACATTACTATCGCTCGGTGATTGAACACAGTGAAATGCTTTTACTGGAAATCTCCGCATGCAACATCAACCGTACCGTACTGTGTAGTACAGCTCACCGTGAGTGCTGCAGAGAGTCGATTTAGGCTACCTGAACCGTACCTTGGACAAACATGTAACGGGTGGACATACATTACTATCGCTCGGTGATTGAACACAGTGAAATGCTTTTACTGGAAATCTCCGCATGCAACATCAACCGTACCGTACTGTGTAGTACAGCTCACCGTGAGTGCTGCAGAGAGTCGATTTAGGCTACCTGAACCGTACCCTGGACAAACATGTAACGGGTGGACATACATCACTCTCGCTCGGTCATTGAATACAGTGAAATGCTTTTACTGGAAATCTCCGCCTGCTACATCAACCGTACTGTGTAATACAGCCCACCGTTGCGTGGCAGAGAGTTGAGTTACTGTCTACCTAGGAGAAATAACCTCATAACGGATGGCGATAAAGTCCTTTTTTAAAAACAATTTGGTGAAGTAAACTACTAAATTTACTGTACGAAAAGTACATAATTACTTGTACTAAGTGCTTGTTAAATGAAAAACAACTGCTGATATTATATATAACGATCTGTTTGGCGTTACAATAATATTATTACTTCAACTTACAGGATTAGGCATTCAAAATCCCTTTGTGCGTTTCATCATACTGAATACATACTTTGTTCGGCGCCATGTTCGTTTATTCACCTTTTAATTAAATCTTATGTGATTGTTTTAATGGAAGCAAGAACTGGTTCCTTCAGCTGATTATGTTTCGGTGTTTACGCACCTCGTCTTTTATAATGCCTCAAAGTGAAATGATGAATAGACTAGTGAAATTATAGGTTTAGGAAAATACATTATATTGTATAAATTATCATAAAATTGTAGCTTTGATTAGTGTTTCATCTTATACATTGTTTTTGGATTCACATTTGTACAGTATAATCTGTGTGTGTGTGTGTGTGTGTGTGTGTGTGTGTGTGTGTGTGTGTGTGTGTGTGTGTGTTTGTACGTGTGCTTGAGTGTTGCAGTAAATTCAATGAGATATTGCATTTAATTATTGTTGATACATTGTAAGACATTTTAATTTGATAAAATTAGTTGAACATTACCATGGATATAGCATATGTTGATCGTATATATTTTACAATGATTTAGTTCAAGCAATACTTTTTTTGTTATTGCTTTATCAGTAGTCTGGTTGTAAATTCCATTAGTACTGACTGCAAGGAAACATCGTCGCCAAAAGCGCGATCAACGTTTTTCTTTTTGCAAATTAGAAAGCATTCGTATTATGATGTTATTTATAGTAAAGATGGAAACCTAACGATAAATTATCTGTAATTTGTTGTAACCTAAGATTGTGTATGTAAATAAATTTCTTGATTCTTGTGCGTTGTCTATTATGGCGAGGTCTGGCTTCTTTGAGGCCAGGGCAAGGAAATTATCCGATCCTCGACCAATCCAGCAGTTATTCCTAACTTTGATAAGGAGATCTCGCACTCTCAATATCAAATGCGGTGAAACATCGTCATTTGGGAAAGTAACGATTTCCATTAATCCTCTGGACTATTTTGTGGGAACTATCACTCTTTCAGCATTCTCAGAAGAGTTTTCCGAGTTAAAAACCCATAAAAAATAAGGGACAAAACATTTTACCTGCCAACTCTGCCCAAATAATTGCATGAGGTTTTATTCTCGATTTCTTCACAGAAGCACGGATTTTTTGCAAAAACATTGACGCTTCGTTTACGGATACTTTGGTAAATGGCACATTCATCAGAGAACATTATGTTACATTTATCTGTTTCTATACACGAATGCTGGAACATCAATCGGCACACTTCGACAAGTTTCACCAAATCGTGATAACTTAATTCATTAACTGACACCGGACGTTAATATTTTATTTTTATGTCCTATTGAATATGATCTCTTATTGTCGACCTTAGAATGTTTAACTCAGCTGAACGTTTACGTGTTGATTTCATTGGAGTTTTTTGCTTGCTAACTTTTTCATAATCTTATGCTGAAGATAACTGAAATAACTTTATCTTAAAAGACAACTTAGCACTAAAAAAGAATAATAATCATGTTTTAAACAAATCATATCGATCTCTGAATGGTGTTAATGATTGCTAAGACCACAGAATACTAGAAATCAATCGTAACAAGTAGACTTTTTAAGATTTGGTAAACCACCAATAGATCATATAAGTTTTAGTTAAAACGCCAGTTTTACGACATGACTTATTTAATTTTATAATCGAATTCATGTACAATTATACGGTACTGAATTACAATAAAACAGTTGGTAAGTATTAAACCATTATAAAAGTAATATTTTGACCAAATTTTAATAAAAAATAATAAGTACCGATACTTAGTTTTAAAAGTTAAATTTATTTTTACACCACTTTTATGACCTGATAAATGATCAAGAATTATTCGTACAAAATTTCCGTAAAACAATTCAAAGATAAATTGCTCATACAATTCTAAAAGCTAATTTTGAAGCTAAATCCATGGTCCTCATGTTATTTTTACGCAGAAATACAGAAGGCGTTTTGTAATTGGTTTTGTGATGACAGGTGTGTAACAGATTAAACATTTATTAACTTATTCAAAAATTAATATGTTGAATAACCAAAACAACAAGTATCAGGTTATAAAGATACATTTTTTAACATTACAAAGATTTAAAATACCATTCCATGTTTCCGGGACACTGCATCGTTTGGGGTTTCTGGTTATTAAAAAATAATCCAGTTTCCAAGTGGAATAGAAATTTTGTAAATTTTACATTAAAGCTATTTTTTAATTCAATCTATTCTATGTAAGTATGTCCAACATATTACTAAAGTGCATTTATGTTCAGTAATGTTGTAGTCGGAAATGAACGTACCACTGTAACAAATTCACTCAACAGTGAATAAACTTGTCAGATGCTAGCAGCATGGAGCCATGTGTCATGTTATACAATCTAGCGCTCTGATTTGGATTTTGTTGTTTTGTTTCCCAACATTATTGAATTGGGATGTTGCTTTGTACCAATTCCAAATCTGATTTAAACTGTTATAAAGAATGATTGTATGTTTTGTTTTAAAATATTAGGTGGCTGCAAACAGATACAAGGTGGCTACAAACAGATACATGATACATAATCATAAAACTGAACAAATACTCATAAATGATTGACGTAAGTGTTGAAGTAAAGTTAACACTTACTGAATTAGGGAATGTAAAGTTTTATGAACTATTACAGTACGAGAGAGAAGAATACTGAGACGTACAATGGAGACGTACACTATATCTCGTAGATCTTCAATCCACCAAATATGGCGCCCCACTTTCCATGAAATATATCGATGTGCATTTATCAATACGAAGTATCAGCCCGCATCTGGAAATGTTTAAACGTCAAGTTTTCGTTGTATTTTCTTTCTTAACATGAGCTATCTATATGTTAATTGAACGTTATTGTAAGAGATCTATAGTGATTTTCCAAACAATCAGATAATACTGCTAATAATTAGAGGTTAAGTTTAAGAGAGGTAGAGTTAAAGTTATTTTTCTTCTACAAAATATTTCTAGGAAATGCAGTGTTCTACAAATGGCAACAATTCGATGTAAGTAAATGGTGTGAATATAATTATTTATACAAAGATCACTTTTGACATCATAGTTATATGTCATCTTGTTATTGTGTTGCTATTGAGCGAAGCTTACTCCATAACTTCATTTATAGCTGTTAGGCTTATTTTATTTCCACATAGAAAACCGACACATTTTTGTTAACGATAAGATTACGATTTTCTCTCTTGATGATGAATTCGCTGAATAAGGATTTCGGTAAGATATCACGATAAGACCATGCTAAAGTTATGGTGTGTTTGATTTTATATAAATGCAACAAACTTGATACTTTACATATATTTAGGAAGTTATCTCTAGTATTAACTCAACACAGCTTGGTGTTTTCACCTTAATAGTAAAATAACAACGTATTGCGTCTGCACAATACTGTGATGAAGTATTGGTTGTGCTGTACCAAACTGGATATGTATCACAGTGCTGGCACCGAAGTGACATTTGGAGCACAATAAACTAGTTAATGTCACTTCGAAACTCTACTTAAGTCCCAACGGACAGATAATGAAGCAAGCACGGGACTATAAGATTGGATCACATTCTCTCTTTGAAAAAAAATATCCGTTGTGCCGTGTACAGTCACATTTTGATGCATTTAGTTATATTTTATGTCTCGTTTGGATATGTGATGCCATATGGACCTAAGCATAGCCGAAGTGGATTACTATTACTTGACTTTTAAATCTCGTAATACAGGGTGAGGCAGACCGCAATGTATATCGACTGAATCGAGAAACCTACCTTGTTCCCTTTAACGTAAACCTCTATATATCGACCCAAAAGAATTCGGGTAATTAATTTTAACTCGCAAAAATGACCCCAAATGGCAATTTTTGGGTCGAGGGTTAGGGGGTAATTTTTTTAAAGATTTTCAAATGTATAAGTAAGTCGAGTGATCTGTTGTTCATTTCAAGTTTCATGGAAACGACTAGCGAGCCTGTGGTAAACCTTTCGTGAATGCTGTTCACGGTCCAGAGTAGCAACAGCTATGTAGTACTATAGCTATTGTATTATTGTAGTACTATACTATTCACCTAACACCATCAGAATTGAGAGTGCTTCCTCATTGATGAATGTCATATTTGGCAGACAACAACACACGTCTTCAAGGACTCGGAACAAAACTCACTGACTAAAAGAAACAAAGTCTGATGACACGATTACGATCTCTTACTATTTCTTGTTCAAAAGGTTCAGTAGTTGTTGAAGACAAGCTTGACCACAACGGCAAAAGCCAACTGAGCGTACAAACATTTTAATTTTCTGCTTTGTGTTCTTGATGGGTCACCAGGTTTTAATATAAAAGACATTTTTTTATACTTCCTCAATTTTAATTTATTTTAAAAGCGCTTTTGCCGGTTAAGGCATCATCAGTTTTATGTTTACAGAAAAAAAACATATGATAAAATATAAAACTAACTGTAAAAACCAAAAACTAATAAATTATAAAAGTATTATTACATGTAATTATTTTATATATTACATTCTTGGTTTCCTGTTGTTTGTTTTTTGTTTGTTTTAGTTTTGTTAAGTCGCTTCTTAGATTATTTTGTAACTAAAAAAAATTTTTAGAATTTATCTTACGAATTCTTTCTGATGTTCCTTTTACATATGGAATAGTTACAGTAGTAAGATAATTACGATTGTCTTTTTTGTTGATTTGCTTGCAACTTTCGTTTTTAGTCTTAGCTCGTTCAACAATTGTCCGAGGATAGTTATTTTTTAATAAAAGTTCTGTAGTATCATTTTCTTTTAGAATTTTATCTTTGTTATCAGTCACCACCAAATTATCAATCTTCTGGAACAAACTTTGTAGTAATCCAATTTTTACACGGGGATGATTTTAATTATAATTAAGGTACTGTCCACTGAAAGTCTTCTTGTAAAATAATGTTTCTTTAATTGTGTTTTCTTTTGCTTTTGTTATCAGAATATCAAAAAATGGAATATTTCACTATTAACCTCATTTTCAATTGTAAATTTTATCGATGGCCTAATTGTATTGATGTGTTTTAAAAATTAATTTTGAATGTTCAATTTATATTCCCATACACAATAGAGATCATAAAAATACCGTAATCAAATTTTGGGATTAATACTCCAATTTTCAAAAGCAATGACTTCAAAGTGGTCCATAAATATATTCCTAATTATTGGGCTGAGAACACCACCCATAAGTGAACCGGATACTTGATTGTAAAATCTTTCTTGTAACTGAAAATAGTTGTAGCTAACACATACAGTAAGAAGTTTCATTACGCAGTTAATAGGTAATGTTGTTCTCATGCTGAAGTTATTATTGTAAGTCGTTGTCTAATCAAACACAAAGTTTCAGGGACAGGCACATTTGTAAACAGAATATTTACGTCGTAGGTGACCATAATATCATTGTTATCAATACAAATATTTTTATTTTATTGATATATAATCTTCTGAATAATTGATGTAAGAATTAGCTTGTCGAAATAATGGACTAGTTAGGCTTAAGGTCGTGTTGTTGAAAAGGTAACTACAATACAGTATCTAGTTTTCATTATGGGAATTAGAAATAAAAAATTTCCGTTAATTATGAGTGATGTGAAAAGGTTAGATACGTATCTATGGAATTTTAAAATATCTGATTCTTTAAATAATACTATTTAGAAATAAGATAGAAATAATACATGAGAAATAAGGTTAAATAAGAAATTATTCTTTCCTTTCTTTTGAAATTATTACATTATTTGGAATAGTTAGTTCCTTTTGAGTTTCTTTTTCATACTGAGTAAAGTCTTTTAATTGCAAATATTATTTTCCCATTATGCCTGTACACGTTCAAAAAATGGTTATAATTATAGAGGAGAAATTATAATAATACCCATGTGCACATCGGAATTCTTGTATAAGATTTTAGATAACCACAAAAGCTAACGTCTTTTTACAATGTCAGACGGATGCTTATTAGAGCGCTTAGATTTCAAAGAACAGATCCAATATACTTTGTGAAACGATTTATTGAAGTTTGTAATTGAAGAGACTGTTTATTTAATGTTGTAATCTTCTCCTGATAGCTTTTGAGCTATAACTGATATTAAAGCTTCCTAGCACGAGAAACGACAAACAACACTCGTCTGTAACAACCGAGGATCTTTAGCTTTGAGAACTGTATTAATATTGCGATTACACAGTCTTGGTCTTGAAACTTTGATAAAAATAAAATATTAATATCTAGAAACGGGGTTTAATTATACAACAAAGACTAATTCTTAACGCTTTTAACCTTCGAACAGAAAAATGGTTTAAATTATTCAAAACAGGGTTGATAGCATTTAATTTCATTGCTTTATAAACCTTAGCAGTGTAAGATAACTTTCACCAATTTCATGATAGAGGTACGATTTTTTATTAGTTTATCAAGTGTGGTGACAACTAGTAATTATTAGTAAGTGAAACTGTCCTCGCGAACAAGACCGAATTGTTAGACTCTATTTTATTGTTGTATTAATTAATTATTAGCTCGCAATAACGGATTATAAAACGACTGACCTCGCGTGCAAGCGATATTGTACAACCATGAACGGTAGTAAATTTATGTGAGCTATATTACTATATACATTACTTGATCATATTTAGATCACACTTATTGCAAAACAATTTGACCTTAGTTATTTTACAGTTACTGTATATGCTACACAAGGCTAAAAAATAGAATTTTGTAGGCTAGAAAATACTCTTAGAGACCAAAATTACCCGCAATACCTGTTCAGTAGGCAGTAGGCCATGTTTTCATTGCCAACTGGCTCAACAATACCTGTCTATTTTTACAGTATTCAAATTCCAACAAAATATGGATGAGACTTGAAATACAACTACAGACATATGCATTGACATTTTACTGTTATGGTCTCTTTACATATTATGGTCTCTTTACTGTTATGGTCTCTTTACATATTATGATATGTTTTATTTGAAAGAGACAATATAAATCACGATGGAGGTGAATAGCTACGGCCAGTAAGGTACACACAGGTGATATAAATCTTGCCCACCCTATTGTGTGCTCGATGTGGCGCCCGCTTGTTGGGAAACCTCAATGCGTAATTTATAGTTATTTATTTTGTTCACATTCAGGTAAATGTATTGCAAAATGTTTGAAACACGAAATTTTGAAAATAACACACAAACACAAATGGTTTAGTTGAAAGTAAAAGTGGTTTAGTTCAGTTTATATAATAAGGATATTTTTTATTAAAATCGGGTATCGTCGCATAGTACCTACTTTCAAAGCACATAATATAAAAATACATAAAACCACGAATATTTTATGTTCGGCGGTATGGGATGAGGTGATATAATATTAGGTGCTATGAAGCCGCACCTTTTTATAATACTTTTATGAATTATATGTTTATGATTAAACAGTATGAAAACACCTAACACTAATAGCTGGATGGAAATTTAAACGACTAATGTATTGGGTTAATATATGTTTAAGGACCGCTCTATTTGAGTTTTTACGTATTTAATAAATAACTGTACAAATAACATTTTTCGAATCATTAAATTTTCTACATACATATCATATATTATAATATTATATATATATATATATATATAATATATATATATATATATATATATGTATATATATGGGATAGTTTTATTATTTAAATTCATAGCTCAATGTGATAACTTTCCTGAAGGTGGAAAATGCTTTAAAGCAGGAGTTTGTAAATAGACTGAAATAAAATAGGTGAAGAAAACATTTGAAATAACTCATAATATTTGTTTAGTTACACATAGTTTAAGGACAAAACCTTTTGTAGATTGTTTAAAAACTCATTTTTGTATTAACACATATCAATTTTTCGAATTATGTTTAATTTAAGTTCTATAAAAAGTTCTCTTACTTTCAACAGTTTTTATTTGTGTTTGACTAGGAGATGCCCTTACAAAAATTCAAAATCCCTTTCTTAGACTAATGATAAAATATACTTTCATGTCTTCATACAAGACCTGTCTGTGACTAAAATCTGCTTCAAAAATTATAAAAATGGTTATCCCAACTGGAAACCGATTGAACCAACTTACTACCGCAGGGACCATACGGGAGTGCAGTTAAGGGAGGAGCCTATATAGCGCGTGACCTTGCAACCAACGAGGATTGAACTAACTAACTACGTTAGTTTGAGGTCTGTACAACACAATACTGTGACAGCGGTTTGTGTTGGCTGCAGCGCGGCGTACCAGGTGGCAGGAGACGTGTTGTGCCAACTGCACTCTTTCGTGGCCCCTACTAAAGTTTATATACGGTTTTCATTCCTATCGAGACTAATTCCTCATTTAGGTTTAGGAGTATTATGATAAACATTACCTATATTTATTCATTGTATTGTAAGTTCTGTTTAGAGTTTGAAGTAGGCAATGCATTTATTACTAATATGCGAATTATATCACTCTAATTCATACGGCTCATACGAGTATAACAGAATAAGTAAGCAACAACAACCCCAGATGTGTTAAAATAGTGGTAGTGTAAATATTCACAGGGGGAAATTACGTGATAAAGAACTATAACTGTTTTTATCGGATTGTTGAAATACAAGATTGAAATTGCCGTATTGAAATCGCTACTTAATATTAATTTATCCTATTCATTATAATAAAAAAAATAACGGAATTCTTCTTGAGAAGTGTTGAGATGAGGTTCGTTTGTAAAACTACCACAAAATTGAACTTATGACGAGGAGCTCTCATTACAAATTGTGTAATTATTTCAAAGAGTTAATAGATTAAATCAGAATATATAAACATCATAACATCATGCTACTAAACAGTGCCTCGACAAGTAAATATTCCACTTGTGCACGAGTAATTTCTGGCAGTGAAAATCTTACACCTACGTCAACATTAGTATAGCTATAGTATAAGATAACCACTAATTGTAAATAAATTGCGGCTTTTGTTTTTATAGTTATTGATACCAAACTCTTTTATCTCGAAACTTTAATTATCAGGGGAATATATTAATCGTCAAGCAATATTAGTTTTTATGTAAAAAGAAGTTTATTTGATTAGTTCGGGTAAAAAAAAATAAATATGCATGTCAATAAATTGAAGGTTAATGTGGCATAACGAAGTGGCACAATTATATGCAGTGAAAGTTTTCAATGCACTACTTACTATACTTGAACATAGAATATTTTTAAAAAGAACATTTTTCTAAACATTTAATCGTTGTGAATTAAAAAACAGTATAGCTCCAAATCACCTTCCTCTTAGTGCGGCGTCTGGAATTGGACGCGGTCATAGACTTGACTCCTGTAATCTAGAATTAAATATTCACCTAGATTACTCTATATTTTGTAGCCTATGTGTCTCTGATATCGAAAGGATGCAAAGATTTTGTTTTGAGCTCGTAAGATTCAGATGCTGCACTTAGAGGGAGGTGAACGGGTGGAGCTGAACTCAACATTCACATTAAATGAATCAACCTTTCCCCCCATAGCTACGGTATGTGATTTACGTGTTATTTGAATGAATTCTAAGGATATTATTAAGTATTAAATTATCATAAATGTATAGTCGTTTACTGTAAACATATTCAATTTATAATGATATTTGGCATCATTGGCATTTTACATTGAGACTTATTTTTATTGGTTTAAGTATAAGCCTCTTGTATAAAAAACAAACATTTGAGGATAAAAAATTTAATGTGAAAAAAACTTGAACTTTTTAACTGCAATAATTAAAAAGCTAAAAATATTTGATTCCCTTAATAGTATTTAGAAGTTTAACAAACTAATATGATTAAAATAATTCAAATTTAAGGACTTCTTCCTAATTGGAATAGTATGTTTAATTATCCTGTAAGAGTGTGTTCATTTAATACTCATTCAACGTCCACTTTGATCATGAAATAATTCCAAGTAATGCAACATGTACTAATACGAAAATTTATAAAATACTAACGTTACTTTATAACCGAACTCGGGCCCTTGAAAGCGTTTTCTCCCTCCCCTTCTATTGACATCCCTAAGAAGGCGTCACATAACTCGCTTCACCCATAGAGTCATGAAATCAAAAGTCCGGTTAGTGGATTCCAACATTCGAACCAATTCGAACATAACAGAGTATAGAGACATGAACTGAAGTGGCGACTCCAGTTAGCTTTGTAACCATTGACCTAGACAAGTGGAACTCCACCTGTGACGCAATCTACTGTTACGATGTTGTTGAAGCACTTTAAGTGAAACTGTTTGTTTGTAAAGGAACTATTTTCAATGGTACAAGGTTAAAGTTGTCACTTAAAATGACTTTTAGTAGTTATAAAAGAACTTTTCCACTTTTATACTCTACTAATGTAGCAACAAGGCAAGTGAATCATAAAGGTAATAAATGTATAATTACCGTCCAGAATATTGAGGTAAGAATCTTATGATCGGATTTTTATTGGGATTCAATTCAGAATTCAATCGGTGTATTACGTGTAGGCCTTGTAATTGATGACATAATTGTACTACCATAACTGGTCTTATTGACAATATTAATCATAATTGTTGATAACATTGACATATGACGTAGCAATTAATTAAATATACTTCTGAATGGAATATTGAAACATATAAAACAATCATTCATGCAGACAATACGAATTTTACAATAATTCATGTACGTCAAAAACATACAAAATCTACAGTCCAAAGTAACATATATAATAGTAAAGACTAGATGAAAGTACAATGTGTTAATGCAATGCCATTCATATACTACATAATATCTAAGAAGAGGCATTGTCCACCCCAAAAATGTGCTTCTCAAGGGCCTCATTAAAACTTTAAAACGCTCTTTCAGACAAGAACTGCCTCATCTTACATTTAAACACACTGAAAGTATTAATACTTATAATATAATCTAAAAATATGTTAAAAAATTTCGGACTGTATTAACAACGTTATTTTTACACAAAGAAATCTTAAAATTTTAGATACGATATATTTATGTTTTCAATAAAGATAATTTAAAACAGGATATTAGGCTCAATTGTTGAGCATGAAGTACAAAGTATGATGTTAGGTTTGTTAACATAAGCATACCTCATGGCCAAATCGGCCGGCTTCTTGAACGACTATCCAGGTTCCAGACAATTCTCAAGTCTCCCTTCTACAGAATAAGAGTTCAGATGTATGTTAAGTTTTAGAAGGAGAGAAACATAGAATTTTAGTATATTTTCACCGGAAACGTGAACGGAGACAAACGATGATAATAAGACTATAAAAGGATAGGTGGAGCCCAATACACTGAATTGTTGTATTAACTTTTCTTTATTCCACAAATTACAATGTAGTCATTGTACCGCAATAGTCTATTTAATTGAATACAACTAAAATTTTGTCAACCACTCCTTCCATACTTCATTCAGACAAACAACATTTTTCATTCACCCGTTTCTCATTCATTCCCTAATTTCTTACTAATCATGTTGTCTCCCAGTTACGTGCCTTATAACTCGTCTATACTATAAAACGTTTCTGAGACCAAAAGGGCTTAAAAAGCTTTGAACGCCTTCGGCATTGTTGCACTTCTGATCATTTCCGGCAAACTATTATGATAAACTGAACTAAGTTCATACACTACCGGTCTGTGTCTCCCGGACCGTTAATCCTCCCTGACGCTAGTTTCATCGAGTGCAATGTAAAGAACGATAGTCTCACTAAATTGTCACACTTATGACGCGTGGAAGGAATGACTACATGGCACAACAACTTCAGTATTGTTTACAGTGAGTATTCTGGGATATTTCGCTAGAGTTATGGTTTATGTGCAACTCACAAAAGTAAACACAACACTAGTGACTTATTTCTTGCTCAGCGACGCAATGCTACCGCACGAATAGGCGCAAACCGTGCGCGAAATCTCCACTTAGGCACGTACAGATAATACAACTTCTGCAACTGCACATGTAATACTAGTGTAGACAACTCTAGTCTTTTCTCTTGTGAAATGACGAATACATTCAACAGGACAATATTTAATTGTATGTTTATAAAATATAAACCCAACATAAGAAAATCCTGGTAATTTTTAATAATTTTAGTGCTTATTTTAATTAATAAGTGCTAAAATTTGTGAGTTACTACCGTAAGCTAATTTTGGACTCAGAGAAATGAGTATTTATTATACAGGATGGTTGAAAATTAATGTTTTTTTCTCATAGCCACTATAATAAGATAATATTTTCTCATACTAAAAAAAATAACTGCTGTTTATTATTCTTAAGATGGTACATGAGTTAAACGAGGTAAACGAGGTATACATAAATACAATTCAATTAATTAATTATTTAATTAATCTTGAAATGGAGATTTCATAGTTTTGAATTGTGATTGCATAAACGTCCAACAAAAAGAGTGTGCTAGAGTGGTACTGCTAGCGTTGTTTAAGTCAGTATTTTCCAGGAGCTGAGCCCCTATTTCCCAGAAGAACATGCCAACCATTAAGGCATGTCTATTTTTGTCTCAATTGCGACATCGCCAAGGGAAATGAATAAATGTTTCCTTGAAACGTTTATACATTTGAATTAATTTACTTTTGGGTTATTACAATATTAATAACATAACTTTATAATTTTCCATCAATAAAGGAAAGTATCTTAAAAAATGTCTTTATAATCCAAGCACCTTCCTGTTGTGTAATCTGACGCTGTCACAGACTTGACTCCTGGAATCTGGAGACATGTTCGTTGCAGAGATAAAGAAAAACAAGCTAAAAAGTTAACTCTTTACATCGTTTCTGAATCAGAGACACCTAGACCACACAATATAGCGATGTGAAGAGGTATTCTCACTGTCTCATCAGGAGCACAGTAGAGTCAGTTTCCAGACACTGCACTAAGAGGAAGATGAATTGGAGCTAAACTCAAAATTCACATTGAATCAACCGTTTCCACTATAGCTACGTTATGTATAATCCAAGAATTTTTCACATTAACCCTTGTTCACATAAACTTTTGTCCAGCAATATAGCGCAAGAATATGGAATAATGTAGTACCTTCGTTTATAAGCAAGGAACTCGATAATGGATCAACGACCAGCGCAATTAATTTTGCCTTTAACAAACTCCCAACAGCGAATGGGCGTGGTAAGCTCGCGCCGCCCGGCAATTACCTGAATGAGTTCTCGGTATAAAGCCGTGTCCTGGTCAGTTCCTGCACGAACCTTGTTTGTCACGTCACGTTTTCATGCAATAACAGTTAACTGCGTTATATAATCGTGTATTTTGTTTTATTCAAAACTTTTATTTAATGATGAGACAACAATATACAGGATGCCTCAGTAATATTAACCAACGCTTTAGGGCATAATTCCTGGATCAAAGAAAACTACTATAATCAACATTTCTATAATTTAGATCCAACTTAATTTATTGAATTCACGGGTTATTACTCTGAATCTCAGTTACTTTTTCCGTACTACACGCAGTGTGCCATCGATTCAATGGTTGAAGACACATTTAAAGCTTTTGATATTAGAAATGGATATTATGATCTTTTCCAGTTTTTATTGAGTTGTGGTATATTTCTGGAAAGTTCAGGAAAATTAGCTGATTTTTTTGTCGGTACATTATCAATGAATCTGACTACAGTTCACATTATAAATATTAATTAAGAAAATTTTAACAGTTTTTAATTTATATATTAATAACCTATATATATATATATATATATATATATATATATATATATATATTTACACATATATGTTTTTTATTATTTTATTAATTTTATTTTTTCATATATATATATATAAGTGTGTGTGTGTGTGTGTTCTTTTATATTTATTGAAGAAGTTTTATAAATGTAGAATATTCATTAAATACTCGTAATTGTAATTTACTGGATATTCCTTTTACTAGACTGAAAAAGCTAAACTCCAGCCACATTATAAAGGGTTTAAGTCTGTAAAAGATTGCCTGTGAGAATAAAAGAACTCAACTTTAATAACTTTGAAAGTAGAATTCACTAGTGGTTGGTATAAGCCCTTTTTAAAATATACAGGATTTTTTTCTGTTAGTTTTAACCATTTTATTGTTGTGTATTGTATTAGATTATTTATTTTAGCTATTATTATCCCTTATTTAATCTCAGTTATAAATTCAGTTATGAATTTGTTGATTGTCACTTAAATTTTTATGCATCCATCTTCCTTAGTTTTAACCTTTCGTGTAATTTTGTCCTGTTGTGTATTATATTATTTATTGTAATGTTATATTTTGGTCAGATTCTTTTCCCTTTGGGAAGTGTATTATAAATTCTGGTGTAATTATTTTTAGCTGATTTTTATTTGTTTATTATTAAGTCATTATTAATTATTATTGTTGAGGAAGATAAGGCACACGGTTGTATTTTAAGTAGCCTATGTTATCTAATTTAACAGAACTAGAAATAAAATATGACATAACACATTATTCAAAATATTATTTTTATGTTATAAATGTACTTAAAAACCATCTATTGCACTATAATGCTTAATGATGAATAAAGATGATTAATTGATTGATCGAGACCTGAAATAATACGTATAAGAAGCTTACACAAAATGACGCATCATATAACTCATTGCTGTAGAAATGAACTTTCATGAAAAATATTATTTCTACATATAACATCTTTTTCATCATATCATGCTACATGATACATTCAGATTTTTTTCATTGAATTGGTTTTGATATAAACGCTTAAATAATAAAAGTCTACTCACCAAGTCACTATGGAATAACACTGTATATATTGGGATTGTTAGGCTACATAAGTTAATATGTCACATATTTAAATCTCTTATGGGTGTATTGAGTATGTTTGTAAATTTATTTGTTTATGTGTTTATTTATTAATTTTTAGCTACCATCATGGTTACCCTTAAGACCAATGTAAAAATACTCGCAAAGCTTAGATAAACCACATGGAGTGGCATCGACTATCATCGAACTCGTTGTTCCTAACTTGCAAATGACGCTTCATGTAGGCTACAATTGCAAGTCTGAAGATTAGTCTATTTTCGAGATATAGTAGTGACAAACGGAAAGATAGACAAAGAGACAGATAGACAGGCAGACAGATAGACAACAAATTAAATTTGTCCAACAAGTGATAGTCTTTACTAAAACTCAGCCAAAAATTATGAACAGTAACACTGATGTATTAGGGGTCAACGAGGTTGAGACACTGATGTACTCAAGGGTTACGGACAAGATTGATGTATGTGACGTACAAGGTGTCTGTCTATGTTCCACACTCCGGTGATTAGTGTCACCTTTCCTGACATATCTTGTTGGACTCAACATCTCTTACTTACTTGTTTTACGTTCACTCATTACTGCCTCCTTGTTAATATATTGTTGGGTTACGGACAAGATTGATGTATGTGACGTACAAGGTGTCTGTCTATGTTCCACACTCCGGTGATTAGTGTCACCTTTCCTGACATATCTTGTTGGACTCAACATCTCTTACTTACTTGTTTTACGTTCAATCATTACTGCCTCCTTGTTAATGTATTGTTGGATTACGGACAAGATTGATGTATGTGACGTACAAGGTGTCTGTCTATGTTCCACACTCCGGTGATTAGTGTCACCTTTCCTGATATATCTTGTTGGACTCAACATCTCTTACTTACTTGTTTTACGTTCAATCATTAGTGCCTCCTTGTTAATGTATTGTTGGATTACGGACAAGATTGACGTATGTGACGTACAAGGTGTCTGTCTATGGTCCACACTCCGGTGATTAATGACACTCTCCTGATATTTCTTGTTCGGCTCAACATCTCTCCCTTACTCGTTTAAAGTTCACTCATTACTGCCTGTTTGTTAATATATTGTTGGGTTATGGGCAAGACTGATGTATGTGATATAAAAGCTCTCTGTCTATGGTCCACACTCCGGTGAATAATCACACTCACCTGATATTTCTTGTTGGGCTCAAAACATCTCTTACTGGTTTAACGTTCACTCATTAGTATGTTTTGTTAATAGATTGTTGCTTTAAATTTAACCTACAGTAAAATAGTTAATTATAAAATGACTTAAATTTTATTTAATAAGTGTTTGTAACTTTACGTTTTTATCTCGATGTACGTTGCAAAAGACGCTACGAGATGGGTTTTTGTTTGTACTACTCGAAAACGTGCACTTTTCTGTCATAATAAGTAAAAAAACCTGTTTTTCGACCATACTGGTCACCATAGAACGTTACTATCTCAATACAAATAACTTTGTGAGTCTGGTTGTGTGAAATCAAATAATCCCTTTCGTCATTGAGCTATAAACAAATTTCATAGTTTTTCCATGCTTAAAATTTCCGCTTTCGTATACGAAATGTCGTGATCCCTTCACACGATGGCGAGTATCCAAATAATGATCTGTACTACAGTATCCAATAAACCGACTGTAAGCTTAGAAATGGCAAATGTTTATTCGTATGAATTAAGTATATTATTTGGAGCATATAAATCTGTTTTATTCCTTTCTCGATACAAATTATAAACTGTTTTCTCAGTGTGCAAAAATGCGTTTCCTATTTTTGTTTTTAAATCTCGTTATTACCCAATGTCCGCCTTAAATTATGTCAGTCATGGAACCAACGTAAGATATTGGTACAGCAGTTGATACAAAATTTGCTTTTAAAATCTCAAGTTAACATTCCAAATTTTAAGTAATCTAGCCCTGTTTTATGGCCGTTACTTCTTTTAAAATAGAATATTACGGATGTAGCTGGATGCATCTATGCAAACTGTTATTGCATTACTGTACAAGATGTACTCGGGTAATAAAACCACTAAAGATTAAGGCTGTTAAGCTCTAGCGTAGAGGAGATACGATTGTTCCACTACGATAAAAGCTTAGGTTTCACAAAGCGTTCTCTGTCAAGGAGTAATGCCTGTGAAGAGCACCGTTTGAGGCGGATGCTATTAAACGAGACCGGTAATTGAACACAAACAATGGGAGATCCAGATAACCGCACGGTGTCGGGTTGCCTGAGAGTGCAGTAACTCACCTTGTCTAGAGGTACGGCGGTGATCCTTTACTCACCGCTTTGGTCCTTCACTGGATACTTTGAGTTAGATAATGGATCTCTCGTGTGGCTCACAGAGCTGCTCTCGAGAGCTTCCTACAGTTTTCATGAGCAAATGGAACGAGGTTGCTCATGCTTATTAGCTGAGAGTCAGCTTGAGAAGTTGGAATTATTTCATTACTCTCTACCTGTATGTTTTGACGATATCTCGAAAACGAACTAACATACAACTATCATGTTTGAATATCATTGTGCATGAGGCTTCATTTATATAAAATTGAAATCGCGTTCGATGATAGTGCATGTCTCTCTGGAGGTTTTGCTTGAGAGTTGGCGAACATATTTACATTGTTCTTATGCATTGACATGATGGCAGCGAGACTGGGCCTCCGAGAGCCATGTAGGGCCCTGGTGCAGAACACTGGCAAGGTCCTCCACATATTTTCCATCTTTTTCCACCCAATCCATTTTTAATATACATACTCTTTATGTTGTACTAAAATGAGTGTATTTACTAATTAGGCATTAAATATAAATGTAAAGCACCGTAATGTATTTGTGAAATGATACAGTTTTGATCTTGACCAATTATTGGTGTAGCAGTTGAGGAAAATCATTCTGAATACACGCTTTTAACTCTAACCTTTAACATTTTTAGGTTTGTGAAAGTGAGAAACACAAAAAAAAGTAATGTACAAGTATCCTGACATAAAGTAATTTATAGTATGTATAATTTATAAAACAATGTATTTACATTTACCATTAAGTTGTAGAAGAAAGTTGGTATAAACTTGAAAAAAATGCAAAAGTCAAAATCACTTTGGTACATTGTTTTTTAAAATGTTAGAATTAGGAATATGCATTGAGTTAATTCAAAACTAATTGATTATAACAGTTTTGGTGAATGTAAACTGACGAAAGCATGCTGAACGAATCGTATATCTTTACTATGGGGGGGGGTGGGGGGGGGGGGGGGTGGGGGGGGGGGGGGGTGGGGGGGGGGGGGGGTGGGGGGGGGGGGGGGTGGGGGGGGGGGGGGGTGGGGGGGGGATCAGTTATAGCTCAAAAGCTATCAGGAGAAGATTACAACATTAAATAAACAGTCTCTTCAATTACAAACTTCAATAAATCGTTTCACAAAGTATATTGGATCTGTTCTTTGAAATCTAAGCGCTCTAATAAGCATCCGTCTGACATTGTAAAAAGACGTTAGCTTTTGTGGTTATCTAAAATCTTATACAAGAATTCCGATGTGCACATGGGTATTATTATAATTTCTCCTCTATAATTATAACCATTTTTTGAACGTGTACAGGCATAATGGGAAAATAATATTTGCAATTAAAAGACTTTACTCAGTATGAAAAAGAAACTCAAAAGGAACTAACTATTCCAAATAATGTAATAATTTCAAAAGAAAGGAAAGAATAATTTCTTATTTAACCTTATTTCTCATGTATTATTTCTATCTTATTTCTAAATAGTATTATTTAAAGAATCAGATATTTTAAAATTCCATAGATACGTATCTAACCTTTTCACATCACTCATAATTAACGGAAATTTTTTATTTCTAATTCCCATAATGAAAACTAGATATTGTAGTTACCTTTTCAACAACACGACCTTAAGCCTAACTAGTCCATTATTTCGACAAGCTAATTCTTACATCAATTATTCAGAAGATTATATATCAATAAAATAAAAATATTTGTATTGATAACAATGATATTATGGTCACCTACGACGTAAATATTCTGTTTACAAATGTGCCTGTCCTGAAACTTTGTGTTTGATTAGACAACGACTTACAATAATAACTTCAGCATGAGAACAACATTACCTATTAACTGCGTAATGGAACTTCTTACTGTATGTGTTAGCTACAACTATTTTCAGTTACAAGAAAGATTCTTACAATCAAGTATCCGTTCACTTATGGGTGGTGTTCTCAGCCCAATAATTAGGAATATATTTATGGACCACTTTGAAGTCATGCTTTTGAAAATTGGAGTATTAATCCCAAAATTTGATTACGGTATTTTTATGATCTCTATTGTGTATGGGAATATAAATTGAACATTCAAAATAATTTTAAAACACATCAATACAATTAGGCCATCGATAAAATTTACAATTGAAAATGAGGTTAATAGTGAAATATTCCATTTTTTGATATTCTGATAACAAAAGCAAAAGAAAACACAATTAAAAAAACATTATTTTACAAGAAGACTTTCGGTGGACAGTACCTTAATTATAATTAAAATCATCCCCGTGTAAAAATTGGATTACTACAAAGTTTGTTCCAGAAGATTGATAATTTGGTGGTGACTGATAACAAAGATAAAATTCTAAAAGAAAATGATACTACAGAACTTTTATTAAAAAATAACTATCCTCGGACAATTGTTGAACGAGCTAAGACTAAAAACGAAAGTTGCAAGCAAATCAACAAAAAGACAATCGTAATTATCTTACTACTGTAACTATTCCATTATGTTAAAAGGAACATCAGAAAGAATTCGTAAGATAAATTCTAAAAATTTTTTTAGTTACAAAATAATCTAAGAAGCGACTTAACAAAACTAAAACAAACAAAAAACAAACAACAGGAAACAAGAATGTAATATATAAAATAATTACATGTAATAATACTTTTATAATTTATTAGTTTTTGGTTTTTTTACAGTTAGTTTTATATTTTATCATATGTTTTTTTCTGTAAATAAAACTGATGATGCCTTAACCGCAAAAGCGCTTTTAAAATAAATTAAAATTGAGGAAGTATAAAAAATGTCTTTTATATTAAAACCTGGTGACCCATCAAGAACACAAAGCAGAAAATTAAAATGTTTGTACGCTCAGTTGGCTTTTGCCGTTGTGGTCAAGCTTGTCTTCAACAACTACTGAACCTTTTGAACAAGAAATAGTAAGAGATCGTAATCGTGTCATCAGACTTTGTTTCTTTTAGTCAGTGAGTTTTGTTCCGAGTCCTTGAAGACGTGTGTTGTTGTCTGCCAAATATGACATTCATCAATGAGGAAGCACTCCCAAATCGTAATTTGTTAACTAATTCCAATAATAGTCATTGGCCTACATAATATAAACTTAATTATTGGTTTTGACTTAACTATAATCTTCAAACCAAAACTTCAAAGCATCATAAATAATAAATGATATAAACCACTTATTTCATTCAAAAAAAAAAAATTACAACCTTCTAAAATTTTGGTCAATTACTATAATCTCAACTAAAAAATTATATAAAATAAAAGTTCATATATAAATAATAATAAAATTATTTAATAATATCCTCTATTTTAATCAATATAATAATAACAAAATTATAATAAATTATCTATATGACTATCCAAAACCCTTTTAAAAAAATTGAAATAATTTAACTCCGGACCCCATTAAAAACAAACATAGTAAAATTTTGTAATAATTTTTGTAATTATTGTCCAATTGCTTTTTATAAATAAAGGAAAGGCTATCGTTAATAATTTTGTTTAGGTTTTTTAGATTATTAAACAATTAGGTAAATTTTTTTATGGGATCTTCAACCTTTAATTTATTTTTAAAATTCAATTTTTCCAGAAACATAAAATTAATGTGTAAAAATTGCTTTTACAATGAACTTAAATAACCATACACAATTTATCTAATTAAAAAACATTAAAATCTTTAAAATTATTACAAGTTTCATTGAATTTAAATAAAAATAAACTTTTACTTTTTACATAAACCAAGATTTTATGTTTAATTAAAAACATTACTAACTCCACTTTAGTATTTTAAAAAATATATAAAAATTTTAAAATTAATTTTCTAATTAAAAATAATAAATATAAACCAATTATGAACTAACAGAAAATATTTTTATAAGCAAATTATATAATCATAATATTACTTTATAATTGTTAACTTAAACTAACGATTTTAGAATTGATTAACAAATTATTACTTTTATTTTGAAATCAATTTCCGTGACCAAATATTCAAATTAAATTAACTTTTGGTTACAGCAAAGACAATACTTCATACAGACAACAGCAATTAAGTTTTTAATAATAACATCTCTTGTTGAGACTAGAATCTTAACTATGTTTAATTCATTAAAACAACCTAAAACTATTGTTATGTTACAATTTTTTATTTATATACAAATCTTTTACTGCAAATTTCAGAAGAATTTAATCAAAACCAAAAAAACCGTTATTAAATGAATATAAAAAATACTAAAAGATCTAAAAATATTTCTACAAACAATTATAAATATTTAAATATAATTTTAAATGAAATTATTATAATCTTGATTTTTAAATTAACTTAATGATTAAATAAATATGCTTTGAATTACAAATTAAATGCATCTAAAATGTATATTGTAATAAGATAAAACGAAAATAATTTATTCAATTGGTGTACATTATATATTATAAAAATGATTTTAAGATTTGAAATTATAACTCTATTTAACAATACATCATAATAATTAAAAATTTATTATTAAAAATTTTAACATTTTATTAATAATTTGAAAAATCAATAAATATAAGTATCATTTGTGTTAATTTATTAATATTTAATTATTTTTCTAGTAATTTCATGGATTATAATGAAAATTCATTAATTCAGTGATAGGAAATTAACTAATATAAATTAATTAGTATTAATCTTATTGGGTAATGATAAAATATTTTATAACATAAATCAAACATATATACCGTAAGATTATACAATCAATTTTAATTTTACAAAACAAATTAATTGGAATTGCTTAATTGTAATCAAGTTTATTAAATTTATTAAAAATTTAATGTTAAATTTTTGAATTCAAGTCAATTACAAAGAAATGCGTATATAAACTTAAAAATTTTTTACAAAATTTCTGTCATTAAACAATGAAATAAAAACATATACTAACTTTTTATTAAATATTGAGTAAAATTGTTAATGCTTATGTTGGATAAATATTAATCTTTAAGTACTTATCATCAAAAACATTAAACGCCTGTTTTTAAAAATACATAGGACATATCTTAGTATAATAGCTTATTTTAAGCATTCGAATTGTTTTACGATTTTGTAAAGATTTCTGTTGATCACTTAACGGCAAAGTTGTAAAAATCTTAAAACTAGATGTCTAAATTGGTTATTACAAAGGTCAAAATTGACTGTTTTAATGTAAATTGCAACATGTTCATTGTAACTTAATCATGATTAGAACAATGATCAATTCATAATTTAATTTTAAGCCTGCGTAAAGTATTACAAAGTTATAAAAATTACTAAATGTTCAAAATACTTTTATGAATCAATTTGGTTTACATAAACATTCAAACATATGTTTACTTAAACATGTTATTTTTTGAGTGAAAATGCATCAATTACACAGGCTACTGTTAGTTTCCATAATATGGAAAATTGGCAACAACAAGAACTTCATAATATAACATTTGAAATATGTTAACATCTAAGTCGCAAAAGCATTATTTCAATGAGTATAAAATATACAAACTTGGAAGTACTGTGTTACTATGAAAAGTGTCATCATGATTACTTTGTTGCCATGACCGATTGGAATAAAATCAATAAATGAATCATTCGGTATCTTTAAGGCATTTCCAAACATAAACACTAAAAACGCATAAAAATGATAAATCATGAATTATGCAATCAGTTAATTTTCTTTTTATCCATTATTTTAGTCTTGTTTAATTAAACTGCCCTGAGATAAAAGTGATAGTTACAATGTAAAATTTATTATCCAAATGCCTTCCTTTGATACAATTGTAAGTCAAACTTCTACATTACAAGTAACCAACTACTGTATTATCAAGATAAACTAAACCAACTTGATTATTTAAACAAAATCAAATATATAATAATTCTTTTAAATCAAACAATAATTTACAGTTGACATTACATAAATTAACATTCTATAATAAATCTTCATTACATAAATAGTTCGTTTTCCATTAAATATACTAATTATCACAAGATACTTCTATCAAAAAATAAAATATTACATGACGAACATGAAAAATAATCAACAACCTATACATGAATGTTCCATTTATCAAATAACATGTCTAACAATTTAAAAAATAACTTAACATCAGCACTCTAACTAATTAGTACTGAATCCATATTGACGAAAAGCACTTGATATTTAACAAGTATATTATTTAACATTATTAGCTTAGAATAATTACTATAAACTTGACAATAAAAATCAATAGAATCTGCTTTAAAAACTCAAATTCAAATGTTTAGACTAGAACATAAAATGTTTTGTATTATTTACAGGAGTTACATCCTAACTGTAAGTTAAATTATTTAACGTCAAACATTATGATATTGCAGTTTTATGTTACTTACAGTTAGTACAACAATATTAAAAATCTAATAAGTTTATCCTGTTTTAAAAGACTAATCTCGGTACAGAAATCACTAATTCAAATGTTGCACAGCCAATCTGTATTACAGACGGTTGATGTCAGCGAAGTTTCCAGTATACATTCATGACATGACCGACAAGTACGTTATGTACTCAATTTTGTCTAATATGTTCAGTACTAAAGATCTGTACATCATACTTGTATGTAATTACAGTTAATGTACATCATATTTCCAGAAAACATTCATGGTTCACCGGAATATAATGTATGTATCGTTCATGTATGTCACCAGGTACGGTTCAGTACAAAACTTGACACTACGTACTTTAATGCTAACGTTACACTGTTCAAATTCACAGTAACATGTTAAACCACTGTGATCCGTTAAATCTTGTCCAAACATTGGTACTAACATCACTCTACTTGACTAACTGAGCTTTAAAATGTACGTACTTTCAGCATTCCATTAAAGGCATTACTGTGTAAATCATACCACATTATTGTAGACCTAAGACGGTACTGTATATGTTGAACAAGTGGTTCATACAATATACTCTTATTAAACGGCTACTCACAACTGTTTTATCGATTTCCATAATGCATATGTTCATATACTAGATAGTCATGATATGTAAACTGACAGTTTTAAACGTAAAAATGATCTATTCTGCAGCACCACGTATCTTAAAATCTCAGTTATGTTCTTGCTAGATTCTGTCCTTAGTAAAATCATTCACATTAATCAGTATGATATGTCCAAAGTACATTGACGTGTACGTTGGTAGCTCATTCTTCATCAAGTTGTCTAAAAGTTAGTTGTTATTCAGCATAAATTATAAAAGATTGCACGATACAATCACCCAAGTGATTATGTTCGTCACTGATAACACTTCTAGTACATGTATGATCCAATTATGGCTTAAAATAAATAACTCCCGTGCACAATAATTCAGTTTCACATTTCGTATCGATGTAGCATAGTTCAGCGTTACAGAAAAGTAGAACTAATTATCTCTGAGCAATAATTCGTACTGGTCTTTCTGAAAAGAATACGGCTCGTAAGCAAGATAAACACGTATGCAATAGTTCTTAGTGCAAGGCATAAAATGTACCTTAACTTTTTTGTAGTTTTTTATAAATAATTAGGTAATCAAAATGATTCCACAAATTAGTCCTTAGACTTTAATGAATGTTTTGTTAAATATAATCTTCCTAAAGTTTATTTTTTTCAAATTAATAATCTATTGCATGGCTTGACAAAATGAAGCAGTTCCCATAATAGTCATAGCTACAATATTCAAGAAAATACATACATTTAGTTAAAAAATAATACATATCGTAGTTTCTATATAATAACTTCATAATCAAATGACTGCTATGAAAGTTCGTTTTATATTTTATTGATCGTCAAGATAATCTTCATTCTTAACAATACAAAAATTTTGAATCTAAACTCATTTTAATTTTCAGATCTAAATATTTACATAATGTTCTTATATATTTACTCATCCCTCTACCATGATTTACAGGACTTAATTAATGAATACTCAAATAACTGCAATACCTTTACAAGAACAATTATACAACTACCAATACACCAATTTAAATAATGTGAATCCAATAAAACAGATTTAAATGAAACATTATGCTTACAATTCTCTAAGACTACGATTTTTAAAATCAAATTAATTATTCTTAAACTTATTTATGTTACATACTTTAGCATAAATATGTATAATTAAATATTATTAACTACAGCAAATTTTGCTATCCATTGAAACTCGGATATTTAATTTAATAAGGTGCAGATCCAAACATCAGCAGTCCGAACAAAGTATTTAGTTGATACAAAATGATCTTTAACTGATAACTGTTAAGTTGATTATTCACTATTATTTGCAACAATGTTAATAAGTTCACAGTCTGTTACACTGTTCACACAAACCATTTGTACAAGACTTGTACTTTTGACGTTAAAATAACAGTCATTACTTACCAAATTAGCTTTATTAAGATTTACGGCTTTTGACCATTTTGAGATATTTTCTATGGTAGTGATCGTAACTCAATTGCACTCAAACTGAGCATGTACTTAATATTTTTGATTACAGAATTTGTCGAATATACTATTTATAATTCAATAACATGTACCAAGTTATGTTCAACCGTTAATTGTTTTCATACGATTTTAAATTTATCGACAACTAAGGTAGCTTGTACTAATTACAAGTACGTAAGTTGCCAGTGGCATTTGATCGAATCTAACAGTGTACTTGAATTCTAGTGTCTAGTATAACACCTCAGAGACGATATAATGTTATTCACCCGATGACAAACGTAGTGCTAAGTGTACATTTAACTAAATTGAATCTTGCAGACACTATACTGAATTCAAAACATACCATGTGAATCCACGAATGCGAGTTAGCTTGATTTCCGTAATAGAGCATTTCAACGAATACAACACAAGACATATAAGTCGAGTGTGACCACCCATTAATTTCACCAGGTAACGTAATCGTTGCTTGATGTTCACACTGTGTAAACAAATAGACATGTTACATTATGGTTCATGAGAGCATTCATTCCAGTAAGCTAATGTTTTGATCTGAGTCTAATACTTGATGGGCAGATTCTAAAATGTTTCCTTATTGCGTGTTTATCTACTGACTGCAAGTATAAACATTCCTAGACAATAAATCTCTTTCTAGACTAATTACATAATGATCAGATCTCTCTTTAAATTAGATATGTGATGGTCAATCATAATTTCAGATCTCCTCACAAATTAGTCCTGACCTCGATTAATATAAATAAATCAAGAAATTTATCACAATACCCTACAATTTAGTTAACTATATTCATTAATTTATTACTTTGTTTTCATTTTTCTATTAACCAAATACGTAATGTTATAATTTACCAAAAAAACTTGGTTATGTTTGAAGAATGTATACCTTGCAGAATTGATTGTATAATCATATCTCAGTTTGTAATCATAAAATATGCATTAATAAACTTAAAATATCGATCAACAATGTCTTATTTAAGCATTATATTAATATTACAATAAAAACATCAATTAAATATATTTATGAATTTTCAGATTACATACTAACACATTGTATTAGTACTGATCCTATTAAACCACCCTCTACACCCATCTACTCAACTATTCATAATGAAATAATAAACAAGCTTGAAATGTGAAACATAATCTATGTTACTATCTTTATAGCACTGCAACTATTATATAAACAATACATGATGATCAACAATTTAATTTAAAAATTATCTTCCTAAAACCATTAATAAAAGACAGTCGTCATCGAAAATTCAGTGAACATTTTGACTTCCATTTATTATACATCATTACAAATATTTAATTAATGTATATACTACATGGCAGCGAAAAAAAATTGATCGTCAGTGACAGCTATCAGGGTATTTGATCTACCTGTAGTTTTGCACTGTAAATAGGTATTTACCAACCTACACAAGTCTTACTCATCTAATATACTGTGTTGTGTGCTTTATCCAGATTACTTAGACTGAGTAATTATGATGCGTTTCACATGTAGTGGGACTTACCAAATGCTTTAAAGATTTAGATCTTATTGAATGAAAGTTCCTTACCAGGATATACTTTATATAAACATCTACCAAGGGTTTTAAGGCATCAGGTTATGATTTAGGGGAGATTGTGATATTAAAGTACTATTCAGTTTCAGATGAGCAAAGTATGTCTGTGAAGGTTTGTAGGAAAGGTTCAGGAGCTAATGATTTGAATATTTGACATGTAAACACAATATTTTACTTATCAAGTTGACTGTTGAAAGAGCTTATTTCAGTGTTATATCTTGAATTAATAGTATTCGTAAAGTTGACTTAATCGTTTCCAGATAAGCAAATAACTACATAGTCTAGATGACTTTATGGAGAAGTTACATAAAGTGCAATCTTGAGAGCTTTCTCTATACAATAACCTTGCCAAAGTATCTATTATCTCATTACCCTTTCCACAGATGCACAGTATGATGATACTTCTTAAACATATAACAGACTGTCACGTATTTATAATAGCATTTACAAATACCATGCAACTGTGACAATTACCTTTGACTTTACTCGAACTAAGATGGATACATCTACGTGACATCTTATGAAGAAGCTGTGACACCTAATTAATTACAGTGATAATAAGATTCTTTCTTTCAGTGTACCATTTTGTTAAATTAAAAATCAAGATTTAAATTACGTTGCAAACACATTCATATTATTATTTGAGTCTATAATTGTTCTACATCGTTAAGTTATATCATTTTTAAATTTCATGTCATACCGTTACCTATAAGACTAACAATAGTACCTGTATTCAATGACTCTTGTTTGACAAAGTACTTAAACAATGTAGATTATTTAATAACAATATTTTTGTGTATTTATATGTAAACATATCTTAATAAAAAATTATGATCTATTCATTTATTTTTATGTACTAAAATGTGAATATAAGCTCATTACCCAACTCTGTACCATATCTTACAATCCAAATTGTAAAAATCAATCTCTAATTTTAAAAGTTCTTTAAAATATTTATATAAAACTGGTTTTTATAAAACAATCGTTATTTAAATGTTAAGAAGTCAACTGTTTAGTGTACAGCATTTGCTTGTACCATTTCAAAAATGGTTATCATGTCTTCTTCAACGCAAAAGAAATCAGCTTCTAGACGTGACTCATACTTGTCTGGCTGTATTTTGAATATTGATCAGCATATCGTTACCCACAGTTAATCATTATCTATGAAACGGAGTTTGTACATATGCTCACAGTACTCAGTTATGAGATTAAGGCATCTGTCACTGTCTGTGACTTTTTTGATAGACCTTCATAAACAGCTCTTAGATAAAGCATATAACCACACGGGTTCACTACAAAATGTTTGATCGTAGTGTACGTCCCATTCGCAGCATGACAGATTCTTAAGGATTCTGTGCTTCAATGTAGGCACATATTCAACAAATCGAGGTGACTAGTAATTCTATATTGAGTTGTATTTGCAGAATTTTATTTCGTTAGCAATACTCCTATCAACCGACATTTATTTCATATATGTTCACTTAATTCGAAGTATATAATTCATTTGAGTATTCAACAGTGAATTTGAATGCTTGTTTACGGTATATTACCCAGTACCATAATGTCCACGGAGAGATACCATTCTAATGCATCCCTTCTTTATCAATAAAACCGTGCAGTTAAGTGCCCTAACAACACCGAACATCCATACATATTATAACTGTCTTTGTTTTGCTTTATTTATGTTCGTCAACGAGACACAATAGCTTGACGCTCTAATGTAATCATATGTAAAATGGTTTTCTGCAATAGCTGAATAAACATACTTTATTATGGTTAATAATCACTGATATAATTTTTTCGTGATATCTATCGTTCTACACAATGTTAATATTAAAGATAACAGTTTATAGTTAAGTTACTTACTAAAATACTTTGCCTACATTCTCGTTTACATGTCTGTAAATTAATTCAGATGTAATAGAGATTAAATTCTAAATGAAGAAATTTAGACATTAAAAACTATACTGGATTCAAACCCATTATTTTGATTCCAAAGGATTCAATAAATTACCTAATTATACCAATAATATCTTTAGCTTGTTTATGTATATAGAAATGTTATATAATTTAAGAAGTCGGCTTAGTAATTTAGCATAATCACCATTGTAATAAACCGTAACATCTTAATAGCTACTAATTGAGATCTTACAATTGAAATTAAAAGGATATTTTATAAGCACTACATTATTGGGGTTACTTACCACAGTAGAAGCAACGACTGATTATTTTATTATTTTATGATAAACATATGTCTCATAGTTAACAATACTGCATTTTATTATATAAAATAATAAATAAGTTATACTAAAAATGTTATCGGTTACCCGCAGTTACTCTTTACTACAATTATAATTATGGTATAAAATCAGATCCAAAGTAATTTATTTAATTAATGGTATTTCCATATAAAACAACCTAATTTTGCAATATTATAAGTTAAAATTCAGTTTATAACTATTTATTTTCAGATATATTTTTGAAATTATATAAAGTTATTTTATTAGTCTACACTATGTCTGGACATTCTTTTATTACATTCTTTTAATCAAAAATGAGGTATGCTTAACAACACAACATTCTTGTTTCATGTCTAATACGTTATGGAGTTACTCTTTGAATCATTTAGTTCAATGCCTTAACTGCAAACAGAGCATCAGTAAACATGGTCAAAAAAATTCTTACAGCTACTAAACGACTAATACTAGAACTCAAATTTATGTTATCATTGAAAGTTCATCTAGGATTCGTGAATATTCTCATGTAACACTTCTGTTAAAAACTCAAGTTACTAAATTAATTATATGTTATGTTGATGTAAACAAGTATAATTCAAATGTTGTTTGATAATTTTATGTTGTAAGGATTATTATATAACATATTAACCACACGCGAGATTTCAACACTATTTCATCCATATCGAACTCATTTATCTGCATTCATTTCAGTACGAATATGGCTTAAGTTTTATGTGGATCAATTAAATGTTATATTGATGTTCGATGGTGCCTATACCATGACCTTCTATAAGCGCATGTTCAAATATAATTTGATGAATTAAAATCGAGCAGTATATGACGTTTCTTACAGTCCAAATCAAAATTCTTTCCAAGTTTGTTTTTGTTTATTGAAGAGAACCAATTCTGTTGAGAAGCACAAGCATTATATCTCAATTTCAGCTTTAATGTCCGACTATCCTCTAGCCATAATCTGCGCATAATTGTACGTCCTAAAAACTATGACATGATTTATTCATGCTTTTGCTTAATGGTTTAACAATGTAGCGTGTCTTAATTTATTCTAGTTTATGATTAAAAAATACCTAAAATCAAAAATTATCAATCATTTTATAAAAACTACCTAAACTGCTTATAGACTCAAATTTTAGTTAATGTAAATAGCTACATAATCATAATCGTAAGTTACTGTAAAATTTAATAAGTTACTTTTAAAGGCTATATGGTATTTATATATAAGCGGTTGTTTAAATAAAAAAATACTTATTATGATCATTAGCAGTTAATATGAATCATTCACTTAAATGTGGATCATTTCATTTAATCTAGCATATCTTTTTCCAGTACCTCAGCCACAGGCACAGCTATTCTCTTTCTTGATTTGACACATCATACCACAGTGCCACCAGAGTTCCATACACAACTATATTACTACACATACAGATCCCAAGCACTTATAGACTAACACATATTTTAATGACTCTACAAAAGTGTACATAAAATATCAAAGTAAATGGTTGATATTCACAATTTTTGCTTGTAAATGCCTAATTTATCGACATTATAAACTAGAATGATAGATATTTATTTCGAAGATTTTTAACAAAAAAGGATTGACATATATCTACTAGTAATGTTTTGAATATTGAAAATCTAATTTTGGATGGAGCTTATATGTCTATCACCATTGAATCTGTAGTTTAAGTACTGTCCTATTGGAATATTGATATATCTTTGTAGTTAGTGAAATTTGCTGCCTTAACAGAGTGACATAACTGTCACTGTGTCAGGTTCCAATACAACGTACGATTGAATACAATCGTCCAGTAGTACTTCTCAATGTTTTACCTCAGAAAAAACTTTCCAAATTTTATTGTTTTCTTCAGACTAGTTCACATCGTTTGGAAGTTTCCGACTTTCACATCATTGTTATTAAACTCATATACGCTAAGATTATTTGTAAATGTACTAACCAATATTTTATACAATTAATATTTTGCTAGTTTTGTAGTTCTAATAATTTAAAAGAAGTAAAACATATAAAACATCAGTCAATTGACAACTTTTAAAATTTTACTGATAACCCTATGATATCCATATTATAGATAACTATGGTTAAATTTCATCGATCATATATTAATAATCATTAGGATTCAGTATAACCTTATTAAAGGAAGAATTTTAAATGCAGTAATCGAAATCATAAACGAACAAGGCTTCAACATGTCATTGCAATATTGATAATGAATTTATTTAGGCCATATGGAATTGACATTTCACTTAGCTCAAGAATGCATGGATATTGTCTATTTGTCTAACATATGACCTGCTTCCGTCCGATTCATCTGGTTATCAGTGAACAATTCCATAAATTGTGTTTTAATATAAAAATCCATTGTTTTATGATTACTCTTATATTATATATATATAGTTACGTTATGATAATTATAATCATTTAAAAGCCCTAAAATATATATTTATGTATTTATATTAATATTTTAATAGACTTCTTAGATTAGAAATTTAAAAGATATTATAGTTATACTCTAATTCGTTGTGTTTTAGTACAAATACTGGGAGTACAATTTAAATTTTTCAGCCCCTCTAGAAATAAAATGCACTGCTAATAATTCATGTCAACAATGTACAACTACTCTAGAATCTATATTGAAAACCGTCTAAGTACTTTTGATTATCTACTTGATAAGTATCTTTACGTATACGTACTGGCATCTCGTCGACACTCAGCAATTTACAATAACCAAACTCAACACTAACTTAAACTCAGGCAATTCATTATGATTTAGTATACAAGTATTATATATGGTTTTATACTATTATTATCTTGATATTATTATATAATTTCATTACATTATAAAAGTTTGAACTCACGGGATCACCATTTCACTTCTAATTGTATCATCGTCTATATGATTCAATTATTTTGTATTGCTTATCTGTCATATATTTTAAAAATAGCGATAGTTGATGGATTAGAACTCAAAGTAACACTGTCAACACTTTTCTATATTCCATTAGTAATTGCATACTAATGCAATGATTAGTCTTGAAATAATTTATGTTCAGGCATAATCTTTTGACATTGAAGTTTCTGCTTGAACAAGACTGGCATTGGAGTAATCCTTGAACCGGACTGCCCCTCTCTTGACCTGAATTGTGCTATACACATTGACCACAAGTGATTCTTTAATGTTCGAATGAAGTTTATTTTGTTTGCGTTTTTTACAATATGTTACGTGCAAAATTCAAATCATTTCTATAAAGACCAAAATTTATTAGGAATGTTCGTTTTTTAATACGATTTTTTTCCAATATTGGACTATGCTTGGCTAGCCATATTTATCAAAAACATTAATCAAAGGTGCTCAAGCCATGGATTCAAGGATCTTGGGACGATCCGGGTTTAATATGATACCATCACACAGGTCGTCTTTATCTAATTATTTCTGTATTTGGTCGTATCGTCAATGTATGCTTATAGCAAAACGAGCAGAACAAAACATATATCGGAACCCTATAACCAATAGATTCAATCAAACCATTTAGACTATATTGGAGGCTTATTTAATTAATAACTATGTATCACATATTTTATATATATATATATATATATATAATACCGTACACAAGTTTGTACAAAAATATAATTTTTTAATTGTAAATTTGATATTACACAACTTTTTGGACAGTGTCAATATTTTGATTCAGTATCATACATTTATAAACTACTAATGACCACATGTATAATTTGAAGTTTTTAACAAAACAAGGATTGCATAGTATTACTTTTCTGAAGGCTAAACCCATAACCTGATTATTTAAAACTATTTTTGGGAATAGGAACTTTTAATTATATACCACGTTGAAGTACATCATAAAGTACTGTTTGCATCTATATTTCGTCTTGTTTTATAATCATTTCCTGGGCCTTAACTTAGGACAAACTGTTACTTTGTGTCTGGTGCGCAATACACGTGCGCAGTGTGCATACAACCATCACCAATTGTTACTATCACAATGTTCGTCTGAGACTACTACACTTTTCACATAATTGTAGTTTTGCGATAGTGGACCGTTGAGTGTACTATCATTTTGGTTCCGGTTCACACAATGTTAAAACATTGCTAACGATTAGAATCTCCAGATATTCCGTTATCACTGTGACCATCTTTTGAGATCTAATAGATGTTAAATCGAAGTTCACATAACTAGTAATACACATCCGCAGCTAAGTGTTGAGTCGAATGTTTATTGGTAGTAGCTGACATAACCACTAATGCATATCCGCAGGTGAGTGTAGGGGTGGAGCTCTATCGTGATGGGCTTAAATTTGACCAATCACCGATCATGATGACGTGATCAATTAGGATCAGTCGATGTCCTATATTAAGGCGTGAATAAGATAGGAGTACGACACATCGTGTATAGCGCAACAGGCTTCACTGGGGTCGATTGCAAAATATATACCTAATTTTATTAGGCTATATGACGTATTACTATGTCACATGTTAAAATGTCATATTATTGTACTCATTTGTCTACACATTTATTTATTCTAAGATTTTCTCGTTGTCATCATGGTTTTCCAGAATACCAATGTCAAAAATTCGCTAAAGCTAATCAAAATCCCATGGAGTGACCTCTACCATCATCGAACTAGACGTTACCCATATATATGGATGAGATTCATGCAAAGTTTTAAGTCTATAGGTTAGATCGCTTTCAAGATATCCTGTAGACAAACAACTCGTACAGACAAAATTAAATTTTTCCAGCCCCTCTAGAAATAGAACTCGCTACCGCTCAGCCAATAAATTCTATGTAACAATGCTGCAACTCACATCATAAACTATATTGAAAACACGTTATAATAAATATTTTAAACTTACTTACTCTGTAAGGCTTTTCTATAACATGGCTATCCTCGTCGGACACTTTTCAGCAATTTCAATAAGCCAATGTAAGCTCCATCTTCAACATTATAACTCAGGTACAATAGCATATTGAGTTTTATGTAGAGTACAGAGAATCGTATGCGTTTCATGACGTATTATATCATGCTCTTGATATTAGCGCTATAGTAATATTAATAATTTGAATTAAGGAGTAGCTATATTATTTTTTAAGTATCGTCAAACAATCATTTTTGAGCGTTATTATTATTTTTTTGAAATACGATTTTGTAAAGGATTGAAAACTAAGCAGTACACACTTCTCATTCTTTATTCGTTCAATCTCCTTAGCATGAGCATCTGGCAACTGGGCGGACACCTAAATTGAATGTTTTGTACGGAAAGGGTGTTAGAGTATAGAGGCTCAAGTCCTTATTGACCAAGTTTCTGCTTGACCAAGCGGGACATTGAGTAATCACTTTGTGAACCTGAACTGCTTCTAACCTGATATTGTTACACTGACACACATACACTCGACGCCTTTAACTCGTTTCTTGTAATGAGTTTTATGACTAATCTACTTTTGGCTTCGGATTTCTCTTAGCTTAATGTTACGGTGCATAAAATCTCTATATGAATCATTTCCACACCTAAGACTGAAATTTCCTTAGGAATGGGTCTCGGTTGTTATTAATAAGCCGATGGTTTTTTTTCCAGGTTGATGAGGACTGCTAGTGTCCTCTGGCTGCCATGATCAACGAACAGGTGGTGGAGGAGGTGCTGCAAGGCCAACTGGAGGCTTCCAAGTGGGCGATCCCACGACAGACCAAAATATACATATGCTCCACAAGGGCAGGTCAGTGCTTTATACTTTTGCTTCGTAAATGTTGGTATCGTATGAAGTAATGATAGTTATATGGCGAGAAAACAAATGAAAGAACATATCTAGATCCGAGGAGTCCCTTATTAAACCAATAGGGAGTTTTCAAGACCAGTGAGACGTAGTTTGGAGGGATTTTTGAAATAATAATAGGTCCATATGTTTACCAGGGATCATAATAATGTCCATATAAAATTTCAGTACAATCGGTCCAGCTGTTTGTATGTAATTGAGAAACACACACAAAAATACATAGACAGAAAGCATTGGAGTTTTATACAATTGTATAAACCTGTGTATAAACGTTCATGAAAGTACTCGTATATAGTTTATTCCATAATATAGCGTTTTGGTTATAATTATTAAAAAGAGGAATCTAAACTCGTCGGTGAACACTTATTATATTGTAGACATGTGTTTTGGCATTTATAGAAAACTGAAGAAAATTGTCTGTGCTTATATAGTTCTAAGCAGAAGGGAATTAACGTAAAAGAATAAAATGGATTCATCAAATCAACGAAGGAAAACTTTTCCAAATAGCATAGAACATCATTCAGGTCTTTATATGAATTTCTATACTGAGCTCAAGAATGCCTGGAGATGTATACTACCATATGAAACCTCGTCCGTCACTATAGGGAAAATTTTCATTAGATGTTTCAAGCTTATAAAAAATTGCTTTTAATTTATAATAAGTTATTTAAACCCTGTTAACTGCATTTTAAGCAATAATATTTATTTTATATAATACTTAAAGTTTTCAATACAAAATTATTCTACCACTTTTGTATGTATAAACTCTAAATTCGATATGTGGTGCTTGTTTACAGGAATCATATTATTTCTATTAAAATAAAATGACTGCTAAAATAGATTACAGACCCTTTGACAGGTAGCAAACCCTAAGGTCCGTCCGCTACTTCTCGAAGGGTACGTTCCGTGATCGTCTCTGATCCTGTGACATAGTACTCCATATACCCGCATGGTTCTAGTAAACGGGATAGAGGTCTTCAACCTACTATCTACTTCGGTCTTTTGTTTTCGATCTCAATGTGATCGTTTGTGCTCCACCGCCACAGAACCCTTACTTTTTGTCCATCGATTACTTATTATTTGGCTCTATTCTGTTACATGTGTTTAAAAAAGCAAACTAGTATGTGATCAGAAAACCAAATACCACTTAATCGACTTTTCATATTCATTGAAGTTGTAGTCATTGCAATAGTTCAAGTTAATTTCAAGAATGATTAATTAACAAAAGGTGGTTGGTCAGGAATCGAACCCAGACCCCTCTCTTACCTTTAATGTTATGGACAGCATTCTCGCCCGGCAAGTGAGAGATCCATGTTCAAGTTCCTGCAGATGAAGTACATTTTGTTAATCTTTTTTAAATTATGTATATACAAGCAACTGATCTAACAAGCATACATTTAGTAAAAGAATTGAAAACAATGTAATATAAGAGGTACTTTACTTATTTATGATACGCTTTTTCAGATATGAGATATGTGGCAGCAAATTTATGTGAGCTACAAATCAAACTGTCAGCCATATTGTTCAGGATAGGGACGTGCCATGGAGGTTAATACTGTCACAACTCGACATTTCTTTTCCCTCTTTGTGTGCAGTGTTAAACTGTGACCGCATTTTACACCACTTATTTAACTATTAATTAATTCAAACTCAACTCATTCATTGCTTTCTTTGGATGGAGGTACTGCATCGTTATCTTAAAAGCTTGGTACACATATTTTAAAGTCATCAAATTTGACCTTCTGTACGCGTCCACACGTGATAATGTGTGTTTTCTTTATGGAAGTGGATTAGAAGAAGTCAGATGCAGAAAAACTAATAAGATGTTTGACTATTTCTATATTATTTTGTGTTTTTATCAAGGTAAGGACCAATTTCCTTGAAATATTCGACATAAATTATGAACGCCCTCTATATAAACTTAACATATGTAAACTAGGGTGAGTTTCAGGAGAATCCCTATCTCATTGAAGAATTCACGACTACCTCTTTCCTTCTATATGTAAAAGAATATATAAAGAGCAGCTGCGAATTTATCGTCCATGTTTCTTACATGTTATTCATATTGGTTGTAAATTTTCTATGAATAAATCAAGAGACTTCCATCTGCTACAGATTTCTGTGTCTTTCGCTTACTTGGGATAGGTGGTTTGTAAATTACTATTTGCCAAATAAACTAAGCTACTCTTTAAATTACATAAGTATCGCTAACGATTCAAAAATACTATCCAAATTTAAATTATTCAAGAAAGAATCATTAACAGATTTTTTGAAGATGAAATAAATCTTAGAGTATGCTGAACTTACTGTTACCACACCCTGTAAGCCTTTTAAGCTATGCTGACTATTCTGATCTTTTTTCCATTTACGTCTACGGAGCTGTATCGCTGTTTCTACACAGTTAAAGTTTTACAAGCTATTCTGATATCTGCCTTTGGTCTGGTGATGTGCTTGTACACTCTGTAAGTCTTGTCGGCTGTCGGCTTTCTGATCTCGGTATCTTTAGTCTAGAGAACTGCTTCTACACAATGTTACATAACAAAAAAACAAAGATGACCATCATATTAGGAATTGGCGGCAGTTTTAAACTGTTGAAATAAACATTTTAACTGCCTATAAAAACAATATGGTTGTTCATTTTTATTTTGCTGTCAGATTTATAGTTTCTATGATCACAATGGTGGCCAATTAACTAAAAAAACACCCTGTATCATTTATGTTTCAATATTACATACATTAGACCAATATAGATAGTGAGCATGGTCTAAAATAACCGTTATGCTTGAATCGTGTACTTTTTACGCTTTAATTGTTTTATATATTTTCATTCATAAATATAAATCCAAATTTTTTGCATTTACATTTACGAAATAAAATTTATCTCTAATACTTCTAAGTATGTACTAAAATAACTCTTTGGTAACAATTTTATATAGTCCAATATTTTACTTCCTTTCATAACTTTGCAATTTGCACTTTCGTTGAAAAACGTAATAAACAGTCATTAAGTTTAGACAAGTAATTATTTTTGCAAATATAAAACAAAATGTTTGCAAAATGAAAGGAAAACAACCATATTGATTTGTAAGGCACCATAAAATAGTGCAGAGGATGCGAGAGAATCAGCGTAGCACGAACTTTGTTTCATGGTACACTTGCTAGTGTAACTAGATTTCAGCTGGCCAGGTTTGCAGTTAGCCCCCTCTCGTCACTACCTATATCCCCCCCCCTCTCTCTCTCTCTCTCTCTCTCCATCACCTGCATTATCCAACTATTCAGGCCGGAATTATAGCTGTAATAAACTTTAATGATTCACGCTACGCTACTTTTCTTCAGTTGTGATTATTAATGATATGACAGAAACCGATCTGGATGCATAAGTTACTTATATATATAAAATAAGCTAAGAAAATAGACATTTTTATTATTCTGTGCTTTATAAAGTAAATACTCCGTATTATTAATGGAATTACCTCACATTGATGTTGGAAATAGACAGGGACATTAATGATTAAATGTCAACAAGTTCAATCAGCGTTCCAAATAATGCTCTTTCCTAAACATTCAACTATAGATTGAGTAGGATAGGGCGTTCTATATTAAAGTTTAACCGTAGAAAACGGGGAAAAAGCAGCCAGAGTGAACAAAAAAACATTGTTTTAATACTACTTAAGTGTAATAAAGGTTCCCTTGTTTTTTAAAATTCATTACACAAAAATCTGTGTATATTCCTATATGTTGTGAATAAAATACTTTAACAAATATAACGTATCTTAGACCTATGAAAGCTATAATAGTGCTCTGAGGATTTAGAAACTTAACCTTACTGTTGTTTCTAATCTTAATGGGTATTGTGAAGCCAGATAGAAAAGTATGATCATCGTGTTTGAAGTACCTCCTTGTGTGCTTTTTCGCACTATCAGTTTTTTTGTTTTTTGTTCAAAAATCTCTTTGTTTTGAATCCTGATACTGAACATAATTTTTTTTATTATTGTAGGTACAAGAGATAAGCACCTTAATAGTTAAACTTCTCATAAGTAATTTTAGATTAAAATTTCTGTATAATTTAACTTTAAAGCCCTCAGCACAGCCACGGAAAATTTGAGACCCTATATGGCTTGATACCTTCCTTTTATATTTAACCGTCCCAAGTAGTTGGGTTGTTAGCGTTTTAGCTTATCGTTCCAGGGACCCGGATACAATTTCTGGTATAGGCGTGGATTTTTTACACAATACAATAATCAAATAATAATCTGATCTATGCATTAATAGATGTGATACGCGATTCTAGGCTCGGAAATCCTTTTATTCATGTCCAACTTCGGAGCTGTGAGATAAAATTCGTTGCTACATTTTTCTTCCTGCATTAGAATGAACTGACATAAGAGTTTTATACTGAAAAAATCGAAATTTTACTCGTGTATATATGCCGAAAATGTAAAAAAATTATTAGCTATAGTATTTTGAGTATAGAATTGAACAATAAACTTAAAATGTAGTATGCTTTGTTTTCTATAACTGAGGGTTCTGTCTGCGCATGTTTCTGCTGGATATATCCCAAGAACGATTTGAGTATGGACTTGAAAGTTTGCATGTAATTAGACGAACAAGCCATCTATAGATGGCTGGCGTTTACTTAGCCTGTAGGTCCGCGCAATATCTCGATATAATTTTTATTTGTAGCCTTTACATTTGGCATGAAACTTAATGTCATACATACAAGTGCATGACTATCCATGGGGTTTAATTGATTGCATTTAAAGCAGGCTGGCAGATTTTATCTTCTGTCTGCTTGGGGGCTCTAAATTTTACTATTTTCTTTCTGATTATCCGTCTGTCCGCAGTGCATCTGGAGAATGAAATGACTTATAGGCTGGAAATCTTGCATGTCACTTCAGCAAAGCCTATTACACGAAACTTGGTTGGCATACAACTTACTGCCTTGTATAAATTTCTGTTTACAACAGCGTCTTTTAAGTTTTATACGAATGACTATAAAACCTTTCATTATAACCTTTCATTAGAATAGACTAAAACTTTGTTAGGCCCACTGAAAGAAAGAAATCACTGCAAAAAAAAGAAAGATGAGGCAAGCACAGATACTACAAGAAGGAATAAAGCAATATTGCTTACAATTTTTTAGCCCTATACAATAAATTTATGTAAACACGTGTTCAATAAAAAAATATATACAATGAATGAATTCAAAAATAGCTTTCTTTTTATGTGATTATTTTTCACTTGTTTTGCACTGTATATTAAATTAAAGTTCTCTGTACAATTTTCATTCAACCACGTTTTCTCAAAGTCAAAATGTTTTCAAGAAGAAATTTGTTATTTATCAAGGACAACACAAGAACATAATACACATTTTTACCACTTACACTATAATATTCAAGCTGAGATTTTTATCTAATTGATTTTGGTGTCATGTAGTGTTGTATGAAAATTGTCTGCTATCTATGTATTATGTATCACTTACGTAGTAAATCCCATTTACGCTGAATACCTAACGGATAATCGTTTAGTCGCTATTATATCGTTTATGCTGTATACAAATATTGTCTGCCATATATGTGGCATGTATCGCACTCGCGTGGTACATGTAATTGATGCTGAATACATAAGGAGCAATAATTTAATCCTATTATTACTCGTTTTACTATTTATTTTATGCTGTATCAAAAGTCAGCAAATCAAATCTAATCTAAATATTGTGGAGTGAATTGACGTCAGACGATCTACCTTCTTATATAAAATTAAATCATCTTATTGCTACACTATGCTTCTAATAGGAAGTAAACCGTACGTTATTGTTAAGTTGGATTGTAGTTTTCAGTTTTTAAACAAACAATAACAACTACGCCGCTTCAGGAATAATATTCGCATTGTTTAGTTCCACCCAACCCCAAGTCCGGAACAAAAACTCCTGATTTATCGATTCAGCGGCGGGCGCGGCGCGGTTGGTGGACCCTCGTGTCGGGTTAGGATACTTGCTATTACAACGCTTCAATGTAATGTCTGTCGTAATATACTCGTAAGTCGTAGTTTACAATCACTATTTTAATCACTGAGTTAAATTCTCTTCAGTTTTAATATAACACGATAAATATAAAAATAATAAGAACCCTTAGAAATAATATAAATCTGTTTACCTGTTGTTGTTTGCTTAGTACCTGTCCTGAACGCGTTCAGTTTAATAGTGTTTATTAGGTCTACAGGCCACAGAGAGTTTTATGGTTCCTGTATTTATAATAGAAGGTTATATTGTTGGTAGTATTAAAAAGTTCTTGTGTTAATCCGTTAAAGCCTATCATACCAAATAGATAACAAGACTACTCGAACCTAACCTCCCTAACCCCCAAATTTGTATAATTGTTATTACAGATTTTCGTAAATTTACTCAAAATTATTTTATCGAATCGATATGCAAGCTAATTTTATATTGAACTTAACTTTTAATTAAACCTACACTGTTTTTTTATGAAAATACATGTTCAAGTATAACTTAGACAGACACGATAAAATTAATTTCTTTTTGAAAAGAATTTCAAATTCATCTTATCACTATTGAAATTTAGGCCTACACTTTTAATACGGTACGTGATACTCAATAAACATTGTAAACCACTATTTTTTATTTATAAAACGAAACTAACTACCAAAATAAAATCCTTCGTAATTACTTATGTGAATATTTCAAACGAAATACTGTGTATAACTTACCAGAGGATAACTACCTTTTGATCGTTTCGTTAATAGGCCCTAATTTATTCATTAAATATATTATTATAAATTATTGTTGTTATGAAGGTGGATTATTATTTAATTTAACAATAACTTTTGATTTCGAAAGTTGCGAAGTATATATATATCTTTTCTTGTTAAAATTGTGGTTTTTAAAAAATATAAACAAATGTAATATTAAAGCTGATTTATTTTTCTCGAAGCAATCAACATGAACTTATTCTTTTTACCTAAATACATAAAAACGTCTTTGTATATCTAAGCTTCGAGCCAAAAGTTTTTGAATATAAGCTTTGAGAAGTTCTAAAGTTATTATTCAAGTTTGAAAATATAAATCGCGTCCCGTTTTGCAAGACGTATGCGCTGGAATTCATTTTGTCAGACAATAACAAGAAGCTGACATATTGGATGGTGGAGGACGTGCCCGCCATACCCTCGGAGACAGACCGCTTTATAAGGTTTCTTCTTTTGAAGTTTGAACAGTATTTTTATTTGTGGTGGAACCGTTTTCCTCTAAACTTTTATCCCGACGAATTTAAAATGAAAGGCTGTACGAATTTACAAATTAGTTAGACATGTTTTTCAACTTATATTGATTTATATAAAGTGTGTATATTAGAAAATAATTCGAGCTACCCAAGATCAACTATGAGGAATTACCTTATATATGTTGTCCAATAAATTCGGTTAATTTTAATTATATTGTAATTTACAATGTTCGTTTATTTAACATATATAAATTAATTAACTCATTATTATTTCTTTTATTTTGAATCATCTTATATTGAGTACTGTCTAAACATTTGAAGTACAAAATTAGCGTAAGAGTGTAAATAGATAAATAATATGGAGTATGAGTACAATTTAGATATTAATAACCTAATTTTATTCTGATTGAGTTTTAGTATTTGAAAGGTATACTATTTTTGAAATTTGTACATCATAAGAATATGAAATATAAATGTGTGTTTTAAGCTGCAACTGGACAACATGAAAACGTACATCGCTCCTCTAGGTAAGACTTGACCGTGGGAATGAAGAATTATGAATGGGAAACATGCAAGATACCTAGATCAAGATACTAAGTTTAGTAGTAGACAAACATGTCTGGACACGACCCTCGAAAATGCATTCACAACAAAGTTAAACATAACCGATGCTATCAAATTGCTTACATTACAGTCCGTTCGACACACACATATTTATGTTAAGAAAATATATACAGTATATCACAATGCACTTGATTGATGTTTTCCTACATATCACTGAATGAAGAGCTGTTCTAAAATGCAATTAACGTATAATTTATTTATTTTGTTGGTAGCCTACTTATGTTTATTTTACGGAATAACCAACACTTTCCGAGTACAATTATTGATCTTGCACTCACACAAAAAACATGTTTTTTTAATTGTCGGATGCATTTTTCCTAAGAAATAAGTCAATCGTTAGTTTTGGTGGAGGTCAAAATGGGAGGGTATTAAAAGGGTTAGAAAACATTTATATTATCCTGAGCTTGACACACTTAAAACTGACATTTCGAAACAAATAATATTTAATAAACTAGTACATAAAGACACTGAAATTCCTCACTTTCTGGAACCTCACTATATGGATAGTTGATGTAACATGTGAGTCCACCTACGGTTGTTTGGTTTACACGGGTGGACCTGTTCAAATTTATTTTCCATACGATGTCTCTATGCCTGTCTGTCTGCTGGAGATCTGGAGAATTCAATTAAATCTAGACTTAAAATTAATACGAGTCGTATATAACTTTTTCGTATATAACTCGTAATTAACTGTTTGTAAATTCGTATATAACTCGTATATAACTTCATCTAAGCTTTAATGGCACACTTTGTAACGCAGTAGATAATTTTACGTCAAGATTAAGGCAATTAAGCTGACAACGTAAAATCACACGTGAAATAATTACTAAACATTTTATGAATATTTCAAAATGTTGTGCATTATTTCTATCTCGTAAAGTTAATTTATTGTTAATTTTACTTCTTCAGAGAAAGCTTGGAAAACTAATAGGTCAAAAAATTTAAAATCATAACATTTAAGGGGAAAAACTTTATAGTTATTTTATACTTAAACATGACGGGGGCGAGACTCAAACTGCCTTGAATTTATTCTACTTTCAGTTAGTGTGAAACAGTACTTAAACCCAGCTCTTTATATTTATTTTATATTTATATTTTATATATAATATTCAACATACAAAAAAAGGTCCACAGGTAGTAGAAAACTTTTTTTTACTAAACAAAAAAGAAACTCAACTGAAAGTGCCTATTCGGACTATATTATTATTGTTCAAAAACGTTTTACATACTTTCATTAAAGAAGAGTAATAAAATGTGTCAAATAAGTAAAAGAAGAATTTAATACATATCACTTAAAATGCCTAGGGAATATATACAAGATTTGAAATCCATACTCAAAGCTATCTTTACAGAATACAACTTCACAACGTCGTTATCAGAGTTTGATTGAAAAGTTTCTAACAAGAATTATTCTAAATCACACTTAAAATAATAATAGCTAACTGAATAATATTTATCCAGTAATATCGATGAGAACCGTTGCATATAACATTGTATAATCAGGCAATATGTAGGCAAAGCTCTGAACACTTTTTCAATGAAAGAGATACAATAATTTAAAGAACGGTTATGCGAGTGGTTAAAGCCATATAGCTAAGGTTAACCTAGTGTAAGTATTACATACCGGCCCATAATGCAGCAAACTGGTGTCGTAACTAAGAACCAAAATGACGTGGTACAAATATGATGATGTAGCCGACCTCCTTTCTGTATAATCTGGCAATATCCTCGAAATGAGAAGAGTGAAAGGGAAGCGATATAGGCGGAAGTTTTTACTGGTAAAGTTTGCACAGAACCTTATCAGTACCCCGCCTGAGTGCCCTCACTTCTCGCATAAGTGTGGCGCTTGTTCTTCACTAGACTGGGAGAATATGCTTCTCAAACTAACTTAACTTAGCTATCGTTAACTGAAGTTAAATAACTAATGAATAAAATAACTATCCCATTTATAAAAGCATGTTATATTTGGTCATGACGTAAAGAGCATGTTTTACTACACATAATAATGACTACACATCGAACAGACTTGGGCATTTTGCCATTGTTACAGAACTTCATATTTAGTTCCGTAATAACCTACTAAGTATATCTGACTACACATTGGACATGCTTAGACGTTTTGCCATTGTCACAACACACTATATTTGGTGTACAATCACTTAATAAGCATAGCGGACTAAACATAGAAAAACGAACGTTTTGCCATTGTCACAAAATGTTATCTTTACTTATTGAGTAGACTTATGAGGTATTTCAGACTACAAACAGATATGAATTTATTGTCATTGTCTCAGGACGTTACCTTTGGTAATAAACTAATTGAGTATTCCTGACTATCTTTTCCTTTCTCAATATAATAGGGTCGTCAAATCGAACCGTTTTATAAAAAACTGCATTCATTCTTTACAGAAGTGATTGTAATTAAACTTATCTCACTCCATAAACAATTCCGATTCATTGAATTTTTATAAGTTTCACTTAAATAGCACCAACAGACTGTAAAATTCTCTTAAACTCAGGGATTTGATATCTAGTGCAACTTCATGTGTGTGTGAAAGCTCCAGTTCACCTGTTAGTGCAGTGTCTGGAATCTGACGCTATCACAGACGACTCCTGGAATCTGGAGTCATGATCGTTTGAAGAGATGAAGCTTAACTCAACATGCACATTGAATCGACTCTTCCCACCACAGATACGTTATGTATAGAGAACTCTGTTGCTTTTACATGGTTATATTAGAGATCCTGTCTAAAACATGCCAGAGTACTCAATTGTGCACCTGGTATGACAATAAGAATACTTATTCACCTAGATTACACTTTATTTTGTAGTACAGGTGTATCTGATGTTGAAACGACGTAACCAGTTTATTTTGAGCTTCTTCGTTGCCAAATTATTTGGATCTCTTCAGACGAACGTGACTATAAATTCCAAGAGTCAAGTCTGTGACAGCGTCAGATTCCAGAAGGTGAACTGAGCGAAACTCAACATTTACATTGAACCAACCTTTCCCATCATAGCTTCATTTGTGTGTCAAAGTTTTGACTCTCTAGTTTCATCGGACTGTGAAATCATTTTACCGCTCAGTCAATTCAATTTAATCCTGTGCACACATTTGTGAGCAACACATTCACTTTCATCACTATACCGGCGTGATAAATGATACAAAGCTCACTTTGATTTGGAAAAGGTGGGGAACTACTACTTTTTTACAATATTTGTTAATAAACGTTATATTACTAAACCGAACATATATCAAAAATATTTTAGTCAATAGAATACATTTTTCGTTGCATTTCCATGGTACTTTCTCTGCCACACTTTATAAAATACAAATTATTTATTTTCTAGACATAGTATGAAATTTCATAAAATGCACTTTCTCTTTGTAATTCCACTTAAATATATCCTATTACAGATGAAATTAACAGTTTATGTAACGGTGCAGGTTTATCTCAGACAAGCTGCAGCAAACCATACCGCATTAATTTGTTTGTGTAAATGATTAGGTATTTGATTTACCAAAAGCCAGTAAGTTCCATAAAGATTTCCTACCCTACGAGTTTCTGTTGGAATTATTTTATAACTATTTTAAAAACACAAACACACCTCTAATAATTATTTTTCGCACCATGAGAAAACAAGTTATTTTTTTATAGGTATTATATTTGTCTTGTTTTGTTGGATACAAAACTCTTACATTAATTGAAATAAATAAATGCTATATTAATAAATCTATAGGTGTTTATTTTGTTTAATTTTCTTTTTAATTAACTAATTTTACAATCATAGCTAGAAACATGTTGTATCTAGAAGCGTCTTTGTAGGTGACTAGAAACCCTTTCGCTTTATTTTTCGTAGTTTGCTAACACTTTATCAATTAATTTATTACTAAAACTTTTTATTATATTTCATCGAAAACTGGACCATGTCAAACTTATCTTCACGGAGGTTCTTACTGCAAGAAACAAATTACGATAGTTAGTTCTTTTTACTAACAAGGAATGTTAATACCGTTTCCAAAATGAAGTGAAATGAAGTGAAGTTAAATCATAAAAATGCAAGTCATTCTGTAATGTACTAATTCTTACTTTTGTCAATTTTTATTCCTGCAAATTTTTAATGGGTGTTCAATAACTTGTATCTTTTATTACCTCAAATCATCAATGCATTTGGATAATCCTAATAGATCCCCATATAACAAGTAATATTGTATGAACTTTAATTACCTATTCTTCCTGCACGTCACATTAAAGCCCGTACGAAACACAATAAAGGGTCTAGGGTACAATAGGTACTGGTTAGGTTTTGAAACAATGAACCAAACTGAACAAAATTTTAGTTACTCTTTGAAGGCAAGGTAAACATTGCTGTCATGTAACTCATTTCCCCATAAAATACTATTTATAAAAATAGACTACATTGTTTACGTTGTAGACATATTTCTTAATAGGGGTTATGTACATCTCCTGTATTGTTCCACTAAGGCTCGATACGTTTTCCTTTGTATTTAGAAAAAACTCAGTCATTTCGCTTTAGAAAAATCTTTACTTGATAATATATTTGGTTTAAGGAGCTTTCACCCCTCCTTCATGATTCACAAGGGAGTCTGAAAAGCTAAGTTTGGTATAAGGTGGTTACGTTATAACCCTACTTCAGATGGCATTCTTCAAAATAAATAATTTTAAAATTCATCTCGAAGTTTCACCACACAATTTTCTTATGCGTCAAACGCATTTGTACAAAAATTCAATGTATTCTTATTGATTTGTTAAAAATAGCTTTGGAACCCTTTCGATTTAAAATGTTCATGTACCGTACCAATCTCAAGTAGGCATTTATTAGGTAGGCTTTAGAATTTCCAAATTATTAATGAATTTACAACTATTACAAAAAATTTAATTAAAAAAGAGAGATGGGGAAAGGCTGATTTTTATGGCCCTTCGTTTCTTTCTTTCTTTTAATATGGCATACTGTCATGCGAAATTTACTTTTGCTCCATTTCACCTTAGGGCAGCGTCTGAAATCTAACTGTTACAGACTTGACTCCTGGAAACTGGGATCCACATCCGCTGGAAGAGATTAAAAAAAGTCGGCGGAGAAACGTTTAAAACAAGCTTTTTGTATAGATTCGACATCAGAATTATTACACCCTACACTACAAAAGATCTCTTTCTAGTTGACCCAGGAGAAATCTAGTGCAATCTAGATGAAGATCTTATCTCATTGTTTCATCAGGAGCACAGTTGAGAATAATGTTCAAGATACAATCCCAAAGCATGGCGCAGCAACCGAGTTCCCTACACATAAAATTTCACGTCTGAAAAGAAATGAAGTCGGCGACTTAGATTTGGATTCAATCGGTACCGGTGTCAGAGTTCAGAAACTGTAACTATGACAAAGGTGAAATGGAGCTAAACTCAATATTCGCATCACCCTTTCCAGCCATAGTAATGTTATGTGTACGTAGTCTTATTATATATTATATCAGTTTTATGTTTTTTAAGATTTTATATGATTATGTTTACTATTTGGACCCAATACTTCTGAACCTTGAAAATATATCATAATAAGTTTAAAGTAAAACAAAGTTTAAACTAATTATCACAATAATTTGTTTAATACTTAGTTGTCTTTTCCACTCGGGCGTATATAATTTTGGAATTATCTGGAAGTCATTCGAAAATGTTCTATCAAACACCGGTAATTCAAAATAATTTGATAGTTTTTAAACCACACTGCTCTCTGATTTCTTGGTAGGATGCGGTTATTGCAGTTGTAAAATATGAAGTAGTGAAAATAGGATTAATAAATTTCACGCCTGGCTGTCATATAACATAATCACTAAAGGGGTGAATGTAGGGGCTGTGGGTCACCTCTGACACGAGGCTTTGTGCTGCTTCTCTTTGAAGCGCCATCGATTGATGTTGTAAACAGCTTGTGGTAACAGCGTGCTGTACGACCAAAGATTTTCTTTATTGAAACAGCTGCTTTTAAGACATCTTTCCATCATAATACTTTTTATTGGGAACGCGTAAATATGCTCAAAGGAAATTTTATTCAATAAGGGAAAGGAAAGGATTTTGCACGGTTCTAAAAATCTGCCACATGAATGAAGATTGGGTTTTGAAGCTGGAATATATTGTGTCAAGTGACATCCGCGTTACCACCTTTAATGAAGTGTAATTTAATATATAAAGATTTAGCACAAAATCTGTCAATGCCAAAAGCAGTTTTAGCAGTGTATAGATAACGTGCCGATGACGAAAAGAAACTTCCTGCTGAATACTGGCTTATTAGATATTGTACCTACTCAGCAATCTGACAGAGCAGTTAGAACCAAATTCAAAACAAGTTGACATTGGTTGAAAGTAGTCATTGAATAATGGGTTATTAATTAAATATTATAAGTCAAAATTTCATCCATTCACTACATTCAAAACACACATCTCTTTCACATTCGTAAATATACAGTAGATACGTCATTTCCTCAAGCCATAATAATGTTTATTTCCAAATACTCAGCAATTTATTTAATAAGCAATTAGTAAATGATCAGAAGCAGCTGCTTATTAGGTTCCAGAAAGATTAAAAGAATATCTATGCTGAAACTTAGTACTAGATTGAGTAGTGATTAGGATATTAGTAGGTTTTATCTGAATTATGAAACTCTGAAGTGGAGACTGAAGTAATTTCTTCCTTCAGTCTCTAAGGTATATTTAAAACATAGAAAACTAGAGAGATGGAGAAATTAATTTGAAAACTAAACTGTTTTTCATTTCATCTCTGAGACAAATCTAAAAAATGTAATCCAGTAAGAGGTAAAGCCTAAATTTGTGAACTTAACACATTTTCCCTTCCATCTCTGAGATAGATCTGAAACAGCCAAAGAGGTGGAGTTCTTAATTTGGGGACTAGTCATTTTTTTTCTTTTGGTCTTTGAAATGCTTGAAAATATTAAAATATTTAACTATGTATGTTATGATGTTTCAGTGATTCATGCTGAGAAAAGCTTGCATAGTGAGCCTGTAAAAGTCTAAGATAAAAAGAGTTTCTTTGAAAGCACCTGTAAGGAATTAAAAAATTATGTGTTTAGGATATTTATAAATATAGATGCAACTATATTTGAGTCTTTCAAAAATATTCTAAAAATGTGGCTTATATAAGTTAAAATCGTTCCAAATTCTATTCTCCCGGTATGCGAGGGTGGCCGAAATATTCAACTAATCTTCCAAAGAGGAATATGCTAGTGAACTGTAGCAAAAGTTCATAAAACCTATTAGTTCCAGAAAAAACTCCCAAAGGAAAAAACCTTAATCAAACTTTTCGCAATGTACAACGTTGTAAATAGGCAGCTTATTCTTTTCGACTTCAGATTGTGCGATAATTGACTTACAAATGAGTCAACAGTTTGTAAGATTAATATTTATGAGGTGACTTCTGGTTCATGAATAAACCTCTTGCTGATTTCTGATTGTAGGAAACTTTGGACTTTGGTTTGCAAACTACTCCTTTCTAACTGAGAATATTGTTTTTGAGGAACGCATTCAATTAATGTTCTCGAAAGTTTTAGTATATATTATATAGCCTTAAACAACGACGGAGGGTTTATATTGAAACCGCTAAAAATGAAATAATATGTTCTTTATTTCAAAAAGCCTCGTTTTTTGGTTTCTATACAGCTTATACAATATAATGTAAATAATAAATAAAACATAAAATGTGTTAAGACCTTCAAAAATCCATTTTTAACTTATATTTGTCGTTTTACGTATTTAATTACTGTAAATAAAACTTAAGTTAACTGAAGTAAAAATTTTGTTGCTGGGAAATAATTTGTACCTATTCTAACTTACCCTTTTTTATCACTTATGTTAAGATCTTGCATCTTGCAATTTCTTATTATGCGTAAATAAGTTGTGGAGCGACACATCAATTTAAAATTTTATATACATAGTCATCTAAAACTTGATTTGAAAGTTCTAAATGAGACTAAATTTAATAAATTAAACTAATTAACAGTTTTATACTATTCTAAAAGTATTTACGGTAATTTAAATCGTATAAGTGTTTCATTTAAAATGAGCAACCCATTTTATTATAAGTACCTATTTTCAAAAATAGACTCAGAAAACACAGTTCTATTTATTTATTTTTTTTTTGAGCAATTGAACTTTATTGAATAATGCAACGAGTCTACGTTGAAAAACTCTATTTGGACAGAGGGGGATAAAATAATAAAAGTCCTAAAAATATTAATTTTTTATACATAAATAGGAGGGTTGGTCCTTTTACAGGATATTCATTGAAAATTATCTACCATGGCCAGTGTCAAACAATTACATACATTTGTACACAAATTATCCAGTCAGTTTCTAGCCAAAATAATGAAAGCATAACAACTGAACAGAGAATTAAATTATCTTGGTATTAATATCATTGTACGCTTCATATATCATGGAATTTGAATTAAAAAGTGTTTTAAACTGACTTATTTACCAGCTCTCACTTTATTTACGTGTTATATAACATTTCAAAGTATGAGATTGGTTTTAAAACGTGTTTATGTTTAGAACGCGCAATTGTAAAATTATGTTTATAGCTACATAATTTTAAAATTAATATGAAAATATCGAGTTGAAGAGTTAATATTTTCAATACAACAATATGTTATTTGCACATGACGCTATTACACTAAAATTACAGCTTGATGAAGTATTGTTCCAATAGAGCTGAAAAAGTTTAAACACAGATTACAAAAAGTAGCTCTTATCTTACAAAATCTTTGGATTTATTGTTGGTATGGGTTTAATCAAACAGTTAATAAAAGATTTTTACAGAATTGAGTACTAAGATTGTATATTAATAGTTTATTAATATAATATCCAAAGTTGAGGTTATGAGTTCATAATCTCTTATAACGTCTAGAATGTAAGCTAAGAACGTGTAGAACGCGTCCAGGACGGCGCCTACGCTGCGCCGAGTACGTGCGGGGAATCACTGAGTCCGCGCGGCTTACACTGGCCATTAGTCAGACAGAAAGGTCAGACTGTCACGGCCATTGAAAGATTCGTGAAATATTACAGTCATAAATACAATTGTCGGGAGATACCGCACCTGTCCGCTGTGATAAGCTTGACGTCATATTTAACAACATTAAAAGTTGTCTAAGCTGGATTTACTCTACAACTAGAAGAGACTACTGTGCGCTTCGCAGGACTGCAGGATCCAGCTGTTGTTGCTCTCTACGTGATGCATTTGGCATAAGAAAATTTATAAATTTATTCCTAGAGAAACTATATCTGTTTTGGCATTTTAGTGATAACAACGGATCACTATTACTTGATAACGTTTTATTAACACTTCTGTAAAATCTAAATCGGGTACTATGCTAATCTACTCAATGGATCTGTTAATATATATCTGATTGTAGTTAATATATCTGGCACACTTTTTACAATCTCTCTTTTGTACAATTTGGGACCTTCTATTTGTATTAATAAGAATTTTTTAAATATTATGTAAATTAAATAATCGCCGTATTCTAACCAAATTTCGTTCAGATCACACTTTAAGGCTTAGCAAGCTTATAAGTTTATGTCGATTTATGAACACTTATCATACCTTTCTTGATGGAAGGCAAAAATAAAAAAAAACATTATTATCATTCAACGAGGCTTTTAAAATAGTAGGTAGAATTTTAATATAGTATTTATAAGCATCTTGTACTTAGGTTCAACATAAATAGCATTATATATATATATATATATATATATATATATATATATATATATATATATGTCATATTGTAATATGACTGTAAGAAATTACATGTTTTGTTAATAACAATTATTTTCTGCATTTTATCTTTTATGAAATGACGTACTTAATTTTAAATTTTATTTCATTCACAACCACATCCTTAACTCATACATAATTTGTGAAAAATGTATTTGCTAGAGCTATAATTAATATACATAGAATAAACATTCCAGATCTTATACTTGGCAGTTTATGCAGGTCTGATTGCAACATTTCCAATATGTTTAATGTATTAACAAAGGTATCTTAAAAGGTTGTGATTCTGAAATAAAAAACAACCTAATCTAAAACCGAATCCTTCTCTTTGAAATGATTTTTATTAAATACAGTGCACATCACCAAAATGTTATTTTTAGTTCAAAATCTACGCCAATATATCCATAATGTGAACATAATCTATCGCATTTATTTGTAGGTACTTTCTGTTTAATTTCATAACCTTTTTCATTTATCTGTGGACTTGAAAGGTATACTGATTATTGTAAATAGCTTTTTAGTTAAATTATTGTAATTTGATTATTTTAGCATTTCAACATGGTAATATTTCACCGTTAATAATCCATGTCTACATTTCCTTAATAACAGCATATCATTAACTTTAGATACTTCTATGGATATTGCATTAAGGAAAACTTATGTGGTTTTCAGCTAGATAACATTTAGATTTGATTGCAATAAATTGTTTGTAGAGAATCCGTTATAAACGGTAATGATTATCGATTAAACCACATGTACATACTGCAGATTATTGCAAATGGATTCTGTGATAAGCTCACATTTATAAACAATTTCACATTCACCGTCATTGAATAATTAACCATCGCGTATATACTAACTCAGCAAAGTGTGGTGGCTATTAAATTGGCATATTTGCTTCCCAATGACGGGTAAAATTGTGCTCTAGCGGCTGGCTTGTTTCACTTACGGCTGTTGCATATTCAACTAGTGCGGCAAAGCTGCTCACAAATGCGCAGGCCCCCACATAAATGTTGGTTTGCAGTTTAATGGATTTACCTTTCAATAAAACACAAAAGGTTTCTTTAATAAAAAAAGCTCATAAATACGAATGCTATATAGGTTCTCCACTCCTTTTAAGTTCACTTTTCGGTTTGTGGGTTTAGTTCAGTACAAGTGCATATAGCATTCAACTATAAAGTGGCAACTATAATAATGGCTATACGATTGCCCTTTGAAATGTTTCATGGTAGGCCTTTGATGTTCAAAAATGTATCAGACTGTACAACGTTTACAACATAGTCTTTACGGATATTTCAAAACTTTCGAGAAACCTCCAATAAAAACCAAATGCGAATGCTATTTGAGTAAAATTCCCTTTATATAGCGCTTGATGTGAAAAACGAACCACATATGAATTTTTTTGTTTGTGCACTAAGATTTGCGAGTTAACATTTTTTTAATAATTTTTATTTTTTAAACAGTAATTTTTCTTTCCTGCACTCTTGAAATTGAAATGTTTTATAAGATCGCTTCAAAGTTGTTAATGCTATTACTAAAACGTTGCGATGAATTTGTAGTGCAGTTACTATTTTAAAGGAGTCTTATATATTTTTTTATTCAACAATGTCCAATAAATTGAGGGATCATATTCAATTTACATGGTTTGAGTAACAACTTTTAAAAAGCTAATTTTGTATTTATCTTTTTCACATATTCCTTAACAGGAGGGCTTATTCTAGACATACTGAAACAAGACCAAAATTTTATATTTACATGGAGAAATGTGACCATTTCACTCATATCCAATGCGTTAATTGTACTATTCTGGAAATATTCTGGAAAAGTTATAATATTGTGGTTTTAAAAAAGCGCAGCGTTGCTTGACTGTTGAGATATAAACAACATACATTTCATTTGAGAATTCACCTTTAAGTGACATAAAGACTTGATTTTCAAAGTCTTTTTTGCAGTTGCAATATTATAAGACAACATAAACACGGCTTTTTATTCTGTACTTTACTGTCAACGTCTTTTCAATGCCAAAACATTATACTGATATTTGCCTTTCTAATATTTCTAAATAGGACTTGTATTTTGTAAAAATTGTATTTTCAATATTTAAAAAAAATTACGAATATATTTTGTGAATTTTTAAACAAAAAGCCGGATTTTTCGTGTTTACAATAATACAGTACATCACTTTGAAGTGTTCTATTTGAAATAATAAACACTAAATATTTCTAAACGATAGCAAAGTCAGAAACTTTAAAATATAGGATCAAATACCTAACTTAAAAATATTTTGTTGTAAGAAATTAATTTTTTTTATGGGAAACGAAACAAAAAAATTCTTTTTAGTACATACAAATCAGTTAAAACTACATGAATGCGACGTTTAGGAATCTGTTGTATGTGTTTAACAATATGTGCCCAATCTAGGATTTTTTTAAATTGATTTTCATACTCGGCATACTTAAATACATTACAAAATTTTTTTTGCCATAATAGTAAAATTAGTACCTTCAATGCATACCAAGATATAATGTTTTAATTCTTGTCAAAATTTAAAAAAATATGTATACTTCTTTTATTTATTACTGCGAGAATTTAATATTTTAAGAAATGTAAATAAACTATAAAGCACTATTATAATTCTGTATTTTACAAAGAACTAATCCGTTAAAACTGCGTTGTTTACAAAGAAGTGAGATGAGCGAGATTGGACGTGGGGATACATTCGATGTTTGGGCCAAGGATGAGGAAAACTTTCACTCCGATTCTTGAAGCCTTATTTATTGCCGAATATCAGGGGAGAGTGGCAGATTTTTATGTGGCAATATATCACCTTCCATAACAGTTACATTATAGCCATTGTATCTCTCTACTTCGTTTTGTTCAAGAATAAATATCTCTGTAGTACAATTTTGAAGTGTAAGTCCATTAAACCTCATAATAACAAGATATTAATGTTGTATTTTTATTCGTGTTGTCTATTAACATTTCCCTACAAACAATTTATGGAAATAAATTATTATTTTATAAAAGTTTCTTTCTAATCCCTAAAATTTATTTCTGTTGAAATTATTTTATACACTGTATGTGAATGTAAGAAAATCTGCATATTAAACCACAGGCGTATATTGCCCAAATTGGGTATGTATGAAGAGCATGTTAGTTCATTATCTTCAATTTTTTTTTTTAGCAAATAATCTACTTTTTGTAAAAAAATGGATTATATAATAACTAGCGATTTGGATTACTTTCCCATCCTTTTCCAACATTGCTTGTATATTATCAGGCTACAAAATAGTAAAATTACTAGCTCAAAGTATAGATGCTATTTTAAAACTTGTATTAACAATTTAATTAAAAAACTGTAGGTAAAATTTGAGTATCCAATTTTAGTTTTATTAAGAATGAAATAATAATTTGAAAGTGCTTCCAAGTAATTATTTAATTTTAAAACTTTTTAAACTCACTAAATCGTAATATTCTTAAATAAAGATGAAGTTGGTTTTAAAATTGTTAATGAGATTCTATTGAAATTATATTTTTGAGTTTAGCTCCAGAGTACCTTACTCTTACGTGCAGCATCTGAAATCTGATGCTGTTGCAGACTTGGCTCATGAAATCTGGACTCATGTTCGTCTGAGGGGATCCAAAAATAGTCGGTGACGAAGAACAAAGAAGTTCAAAACGAACCCTCCCCCCGCTCATCGTTTTGACATCAGAGACGCCGAGACTACAAATTAAAAAATAGTGCAATCTAGGTGAATACATATTCGCATTATCGCAACAGGTCCATAATTGATTATATTCGTTCTAGATTCTATTAATGTTCAGTATTTGTTTGTATTAAAATATACAGTTAAAAGTTATATACTTTGTTTTATACAGTGTTTATAATTACATTTTTAAAACCCACAATATTCTAAAATTACGTAAAGCAGATTTAATGTTGAATAAAAATACAATTTAAAGATAAAGGCCCAAGTAACATTTTAACACATAATTTATATTTTTTGTAGTCATAGAAAGGTCTATTATAGTGGAAAGGGCGACATACAAAGTCTTTCATATTATAGATATGTGTTTAAGACTTAAACTCGATTTATACTTAAATTTGTAAATAAAGTCGTTGCCTTTCCAGGCTACGACTGGACATTTTTTTAACCGGTTTAGATAATTTGTTTTACTGTATTGTATATTGGAAATGTGTATTGATCCCTTCGCACTTTAATCTGTCTTGTTTGTAAAATACACTTCGATTAATCATTAAAACTCTTTCACCTTTTACAAAGTTCACGAGCATCCTTTTCTTGGAGGCATCAAACCCTGAACTGCAAATAAGTTAAAGGATGCATAATTATCTTAAATATTTTGCAGACGATGTTCCTCATAATACGTTTGCAGATTGATCTTAATGAAACCGATATTTGTCCATGAAATCGCTGCCATATATTATATTTAGATTGCTGATGAAAGTCGACTTGCTTGGAAAAATATAATGTAAACTCGCTTTAATGTTGATAGATTAATTAATATACATGTAAAAATTCTAGTAATACTAAAAATATAATATAAGTTGTACTGAAAAAAGCACCACCATGTACGTTGTTGTGAAACATGGGATAAAATGCTACAAGTCACTTAGCAGTCTATCGAATAATAGTTCTTTATCCCTCCCACACAGAGTTGACCAAATTTTCTTGAAACGTAATATTGAATCCACATGTACTTAGACGATAAGCTGGTTCCTCTCTTTTTTCACATGTACAACATTAAGTGACATCATGGACCGCCTCCCTTTACGACAAGAATCGTTCATAGACGAGTTCCTTATATTGAGGACCGGTTCACGTGCTGCAATTATTGTGGCTCTGGTGAACTTTATATATAAACTCACTTAAAATCTGAGATATGATGAGGATAAACGAAGGAGGCTTAAAGAAGATGTGGTACATTGATTTCCTTCTCAGTCGTCCTCCTTTCCTGTTGTGTGTTATGGGATGTTTAGTGCTCTTGGCCTTGTACCGTAATATCTTTTTGTGTTTACTCTCACCACTCTGGACCTCTTACTGTTGGTATAATATGCCGTTATTTGAGTTTTTGTGCATACATTATATATATTATGCATACAGTATATACTGCATGGCAAATTCATTGGGCAGGACATTTTTATCATGTATGTAGTAAGGTTTTTTGTCAAACCTTTTTGATAAATCTGAAATCTGAAGAAGAGGGTAGATTTCAATCCTCGAAACGTTGTGTTATATTTTTTTAACATATAACAGATGTCCTAAATCTTGTCTTGCTTTCATTCAATCAATCTTTGTAAAAAAACAAAATTTAAACCGAGATTAATTTCTAGTTAAAAACTACTTTTGTTTTTTTTATTACTCAACATAACCGCGCCAAAAAAATTAAGGCAAGAAAATTGTATAACACCGAATGAGGCGAGAACTCATAATCGTGAAGCTGTTTAGCTCTGGCTGTGAATAGACGAGCGTCAACATGTTTACAGCAGGGCTGGCTGTGGCAGTTTCTTGCGTGCGCAAGGCAATTGTGCCAATAACACGGTATCATCCTTCTTAGGCTATTATTACATTATTGTCAGGTTCCGACGTCATCAGTATATTTCAACTCCACATTAATATGTTAAAAGTGATTCCACAAAAAAGAAAGAGGGATCCAATAAGAAATTACTTTTGATATGAAAAATAGTCAGGTGCAGTGTCGTCAACACTGTAACGACACCTTAGTGGATTAAATAAGATTCATATCTGACGTTTGAACGTCTACACGTTGGTTCAGAACCAGTAAGAGGACAATTGGCTCCTAAATTAGCACAAATGACTGTCCCTTCATTACCTGTGATTCCTCTAAACCCACGCACCCATAGTAGAATGAAATAAATTAGTATTGAGTTCTCTTTTTTAACAAAAGTCTTTACCGCACTTCCTTATTTTAATCGTTTTAAGGAAAACTACACATTAATTTATTCAATTTCGATACTAAAATCATAATATTTACAATATATTATATTATGAGTTTCCAATAATAATTAACTTACAAAAATATCATTCTCTGTACCCAAGACGTTTTTACACTACATAAAAAACTCATAACTTCATTAATTCTCAGTAGTAATTTACAAATCTGACACAGAACACACACTACAACTTTAACTACACAAAATACATACAAAAATTAAAGAAATGTAAGTTATTTACATAATAAATAGTGTTGAACGTCGAGCAAGGGAGAACATGTACAACGGCATTTTTCCGTAGCCATCAGGTTAATATTCACCCACCCTCCGCACTACTGCCCCACCACCACCGTTACAAGGCAAAACACTTATAATTGTGCTGGGCTGCGATTGATAATAATAATTTATAGTTTATAAATTTAACCAACCCACGAAATTAACTTGTAATTTTACACTTGTATTGTTAATATTATCTTATGTAACTTTAATCATTTAGTCAGTATCAAATTGTTTACTTGGTAAACATACTAAATAGATGTTGTTGAGTTTGGTATAACATTATTTTATTTTATTTTCGAATTGTAAAAATAAACTTTTAAAACTAATAATACATTATATGATAAAATATACTTAATTATACATTTTTACATTTGACTGAGCGATACAATATTATTTACCATCATATAAACATACACCATCGGATTTTTAACTCCAAAATTTTCAAAAAAACCATAATTATTTATTTTTAGCTTTTCAGCATTATATCGTATACTTCATATTTTATATGTTTATATTTTGTTTAATCGAACGGGCAAATTTATATGTTGGTGATGTGCAAGTCCAAGAATTCCATTAAGAGATTAAATTTTAACCTCACTGTCTTAGATAAACATGATGCTGGAAAACAGCAGTTATATTCCACTGTAACTAAGATGAGAAGCAAACAATTCGGTGAGGCGTGAAACGGCCAGGGATGTCCCTTAGATATTAATTCACTAAATGATTAACAGCAGGAGAAGATATGTTTTTGAAACATGTATTATGACTTCATGCATAACAATCTTTACTTATATACTACTTTACTCTTTGTCCCATACCTTTTCTAAAGTTTAACTCAATATATTAGTATTATAACATGATATATGTTGTATTATGCGTACAAATATAAATTGTACATTTGTAAATATAATACAGCAGTCAAGAAGATCAAATACCAAAAACAAAACGTGTGTTCCAATATTTTTGTAAATGTTTGTTCATTCTACTAAACGAGATTCTGTCATAAGATGTAGAGTGGTGACGTAATACAGAGCTCTGTTTTTCAATAAACAATGCAAACACGTCTGTTTGTTCGCATCCTTAGACAGAGAATGTCCGCACATTGTGTCGCTTCTCTCTGTGATGTTTTATTCCGTTTTATTCACACCAAACATACAAAAAGAGGTACGCTGTATAGTAAGCTGAATATATTATGCATTTTAATATTTCACAATAAATTTATTTATTTCGAACGTTGAAAGCATTTAGCCAATCCAGGATTAGGGTATTCAAAGTACATGATACAAATTTCGGATTAAAAATTTTATATTATTTAGGTTTAAATATGGTATTAAGTTGAATTTGCATGCGATGCGGGAAGGACACAGAGACATGCATTGCTTTAATAAGAAGCATAACACACAATATTAATATTATACTATCCCCTTACCTGTTAAATTAAAAACAAGGTAGTACACCACACAATGTGTCGTAACAGGCTTTGCTGAGGTTGCATGCAAAACTTCAAATCTATACAGATAGATAGAGATGATTATGCAAAAAATAATTTAATATGATAACACGAAATTGACGCACCATTCTTGTATAAATGAAGTTTCAATCAAAATTTAAAGTCCACATATGAAATCTTTCTCGAAATAGATCTCTCACCCGGCAAGTGAGAGATCCGGGTTCGACTCCCGGCGGAGCAAGTACTTTTTGTGATTTAATGTTTATTGAAATTAAATAAGGCTATTGCATTTATACAATTTAAAGTATATATTGCCATATGATGCATTCGGATTTTTGTTCATTAAACTGAGTTCCATATCAGTGTTTAAATTATTTAAAAGTCTACCCATGAAGTCACTATATTCTGATGTTGTATGTCTTGGGATAGTTAAGCTACGTGTGTTAATATCTCTCATCTTTCAATCTCTTATGGGTTTATTAAGTCTGTTAACAATTTTTTTTACTCTGCTATTCTTTCACTGCCATCATAGTTACCTATAAGACCAATGTAAATATATTCGCTAACCCTCAACGTGTGACATGCACCATCATCGAACTTGGTGTTCATAATATAGAAATGAAGCTTCATGCATAATTTGAAGCTTACGATATTCTAGGTAAGTTGTTTCTCGAGAAATTCGTGCAGAGAGACAGACAGAAAAGAATTTTTCTAGCTTTACGATTGAGATGCTTCGCTAAAGTTCAGACAATTGATATATTTCATATAATTTTTTAAATATACTAAAATGCCACGTCATATACAAAGCGTGGGGGATTCTTTAGTGAATACTTTTGTACAGATCATTGTAGTTATGGATTTATTATAATTTATATTAGGGTAACTACAATAATTTAGTACCCAATGCACAGACTACTCATGTGTTTATCTTCATTACGTAACAATTTAAATTTACATATAAGTAATTAATTAATTCAGTTGAACTTTAACTAAGTTAAATTAGTAAAATCTGTTGAAAAACGTGCACGTTTAATATTCTTCTTGTTATATTGCTTGTTATTGCATTGTTATGTATCTAACAACCTCATTAAGGCATTCAAACTGTTGTAATTTAAATTTGCTTACTTAAAATTAATTTTCCTTTGTCCTTAACTTCTATTAAGGTGAAAAGGCAACATGGGCTGTAAAAATATTTATCTCCCATAAGCATTATAACATAATATTTTTAAGGATTCAGGAATAAAGTCTCCAAATAGACTCTGCCACATGGGTTATCAACTCCTCTAATACTTTGGAATCATATATTGCTTACTCCTTTAGTAACCTGAATATTAACAAATCATTTATAAAACAGCAACATAGAATCATATTGTAAAGGTCGAGGACAATTAGTGCTTATTAATTATTTTTAAGGCTTACGCTATTTATAAGAACCATTATTGTTAAAGTCGAGGACAATTCGTGCTTGCTTACGAGATTTAAAAGAAACTTATTTAGTTGAGGACAATTTGTATTTACTTACAAGAGTCTCATTGCAAAGAAAATTATTGTTTAGTCGAGGACAATTAATACTTGTTTACGTTATTTTTAAGAACCATAGTGTTAAAGTCAAGGAGATTATGAACTTAATTACTTTATTTTAAAGGACCGCATTGTTAAAACTAGAAATTTTTTGCATCTTTCATTATTTTAAAGCTATGTTAAAGTGGAGGACATTTATTATTTGCTTACGTAGTTTTAAAGAACCGTATTGATTATGTCAAGGACAATTTCTAACTTGCATACTTTGTTTTAAAGAATCATGTCAAAGTCGAGTAAAACATTTTTGCAACGAGTAATACATAAACACTTTTTTTAGTCTCGTCGTGTTACATATTTCTTGTATCCAACGTGACACATTTCACACATTTCAAACATAATATCACTCGTAATAGTAATATTGTTCGAATTTGACCACATTTATAGAGGTGTATTAAGATTTTTATACAATCAATCTACGTATAGAACAACAATGGGAAGTGGACGGGACTGTGAAATGAAAGTTTCTAGTAAATGAAACAATTTGAGTTGGAAGTAACATTCTGCTAGGAGACGTCAGTACAGCAGCAACAACAGCAAGAACAGCAACAGCAGTATCGTCCCAGGCACGTGTTCAGGCACATTGCTGCTGTTGTTATCTTAGTGACGTGACTTGACTTCTTGTTTCTCTTCTTCAGTCTGAATCTGCTTGTGCTGTGCTAAATGAAGTACACTTAATTGTGTAGATTTAGTTATTTATCATTTTTATTTTAGATCGTTTAAGCAACATTATCTTTGATCCCTGCTTGACAACCCCAACCGAATATTAACTAATATTATTAATACGAAATTAAGTTCGTTTGTTTGTTACGCTTTTACTCGTAAAGTATTCAACTGATTGTACTGAAATTTGACATAGTTATTATTTTGGTCACTGTTCAACATATAGGCCTATTCTTATATCGAAAAGCCTCAAGACTTCAGATTTTCAAAAATCCCCTTTTGTTTTTAAAGTTGCATTCAAGAAAACAAAAAGTATTAATTATAAGAGCCTGTTAAATGTAATTAATGGTCCTTTGTCCTTGTTTTATAACAGAAGAATAATATTTGTAATTAATTTATAAACTACTTTTAATTGGTTTGCATTTAGAGAGTGAAAGCATAGAGTAAGCTTGATATTTATTATTTCAGAATTTTCTGAAACTTCTGTTGTTGAGTTTTCTAATCTACCCAAACTTTGAATACGTTTTTATGTATTTCAAAGCTATAACTTTTAACATAACATTTGTAATCATGGAATCTTAACATCGGTTTCCTTATCTTATCCTTTACATAATATTAAGATGTTATTTTAAGGGTATGTGAGAATGGGAACAGCCTAAGATTTGTTCTTACAATTTTCGCAACTTTCTCTACTCATTAAAAAAGAAATTTAATAAAATTTGTTTTTGTACTAATATGGTACTTTAGAAAAAAAGTACCTAAATATGAATTCTTAGAATTTGAAATTTACATTGTACGAAATAAAAATACATGAAAAAGTGGTAAAAAGGTGTATTGTTGTATATATATATATATATATATTTATTTATTTATCAAACACTTTTCGAGGCTACATCTCTAATATTAAATATTACTATATGAGGTCTTATACTCATATTATACTCATATTCAGTTCAATATTTAAGTTCTACATACTTAGGCAAAAATAAATACATACATAAGTGTACCTTTGCATAGAGAATATACATTTTATAACAGCAAATCGGCGAAAATGGGCTTGCCAGTACTGAATTTACTATATGGCTAGTTGGATAGACAAAATTTCTATTAGTTTATTATTTTCTAAGAAAAGTTCATTCTTTGTCAAGCAGCAAATAAACTTATCACACAAAGCCTTAATTTGCATTTGTCCTCTTGGAATATTAACTTGAACACGTCAGTGGGCTTCTATAGTAGGTGTTTTACATGATATTTTTCAGATTTGTACTAACCAGAACGTTAAAAGTAATAATTTAGATGGAATGTACAGGCTTCGAGATTGCGCGGAAAGGAACAAGGGAAAGAGGGTTGGGGGTTGCCCCGACACGTCAGACCTGAGACAGGGGATGACTGATGGTTCCGCCCCGTCGTACACACCCTATATATTATATGCACTTAGCACAGCGTATATCTCGTCACAGGCGTGTTTCTTGGCTACCAGCTTTGTCGCTCAAGGGAAAACATACGAGCCATGTCAAGCTAGAATAAAATACTTAACTCATCAAATTAGTTAATTTGTTCAAAACATTTTTGTTTAGGAAGATCAATAATTTTTTTTTTTTCTAAAACCTAAAAAAGGAGTAATAATATCTGTATGATAATTGATTGATCAGTATTTTACAACTAAACCTGGGGCAATTTGGATGGCCCCATCTCAATTATATTACTTTAGCTAATTAAAGAAAACTTGTTTTGTTCCTATGAATATACAAAACTAAGCACTAATGTTGTTCCTCATTCAAAAACCGAATAAGATCTGATTTTTTATAGTAAAAAAATAGTTTTTTAATTGTAATCTTAAAAACTACATGTAAAATCATTTCTCAGATATATTTTTAAATCTAATGAGTTATTATCAACACACATATACAAAAAAAGTCAATACTTTGTATAAATACATGGTCGATCTATTGTATGCCCTAATTTTCCAAATTTGTAACAAATACAATACGTGAGCAAACGAACACTAAAATGTACGTACAAACACCCTCCCCAATATGGTTGGCCGGATCCAACTCGTCCTCATGAATGTACTCTAACCTTATATTGGTAGTTGCTGATTCTAAAAAAAACTTCTTTTATATTTCATCGGTTGTTTTATGAGTCTTCCTTATTCAAATCCTACCCAAATATACGGTTGTTTCTAGGAAACTTGCTTAAGTGGTTCAAAATGGTATGTTTCACTATGTTTTCATTGATGAAGCCTCATTTTAGTTTGTGAAACGATTTGAACCAAAATCACTTTGCAGAGTTCAATGAAAGTAGCTTTACAAATGTAATGGATGGGAGTACGTAATATTGATGTTAAAATTACAGAATGATACGATAACAGTGTATAGCATTCAAACATTGCAAAAATATAAAATTGATATTTGGACTAAAACTGGCATCCAATTCCTCTTTAATAATGATGTTCTTAAATAGTTCTTAAAAGTATTGATAAATTTGATAATTTTACATCTTATCTATTTGTAATTTTTTTCTTGAATTGTTCAAACTATCATTTTAAGATACACTTCAATGATAAAGTTTTCGAATATTCATATAAACTACAATATTCTTATAAACTCAACATGCTGTCCTATTTATAAAAGTTACAAAGCTGGCAACCAAACTGTTTTATACGATATAAAAATGTGACAAACGTTCACGTTTTCCATATATTTCAATAGTTCAATCATACCACAATCTGTTTGGTAACGCAATTTTATAATTACTTTTATCACAAATAGTATCATAGATGATTAATTGAAATAACGTTTTTAGTGGAAACGGATGGGATTGATGGCTTGTGATAATGGGAAGTTGAATAAGTAGGATATCAATTATAATATCAACATGTATACTTATGGTGTATCACAAAATTAATTCGTTTATTCCATTACACATAATTACAATTATACTTGGGAAACCATGAAATTCGGAATTATGATGTGAAGTAATTTAATTTAATATTCATCCATCGATTAATAAGAGATAATTTTAAATAAATCTATATTTTCCCCCGAAAACAAACTATTAACTTCTTGGGAATTTGTATTTCTTTTAAAAGCATAAGCAGATATTTTAAGATTTAAAATTTTGTTGTAGAATACATCTAAAGTTATATATTATAGAGAGTAATATATTTAGAGGAAAGATCCTAATAAAATGTTCGATACTCTCTGATTTGTACTCTGTTTTTTTTTTTTTTTTTTTTTTTTTTTTTTTTTTTTTTTTTTTTTTTTTTTTTTTACAAACTTGCTTATTTAATGCAATAATTGATAACTTGAATTTATAAGTTTACGAGATATTTGAGAACGGCCATTTTTTCGGGTGAATGTATCAATAATAATAATTAGTAAACTACGGTAATATGCAGTAGACAAGCCATGTTAAAGTGGTATAAGGGAGCCACCAAGTAGGGAGGTATAACCAATCTAAGTAAAAGCTAAACGCAATGGACTTTTGTTTTTCACAATATCCTGAGTTACACAACATTTGTTCTTGGGTTCACGCCCTGAAATTCTCAATCCACCATTACCATTTAATACTTGTTTTCTTTGGCACTGCGTGTCCCTCATTCTTTTAAGGAATTCAATTCCAGAAAATGTTTTTTACTTTATTAGAAATACTCGTGTATATTTCTACGCCAATACTAGCTCAATCTATATCAGTTATGGCAGAATTCATGTTTAGAACTGTATATCGCAGCCCAATATAGTTAACTTGCCATATAGATTAACTATATTATGTGCAGATACTCAAATTATTTCGTTGTGCATTAAAGTACCTTTTTGAGGAAATTTAGTTGTATTTTGAATTCACAGCCGTATGAGTTAACTTCCCTAAAGTCAACCATTTAAATATGGTTAATGAGACATTACTCGCACTTAAAAGGCAACATTTTAGTAAGTTTGTAATCAGGGACTAATAAAACAATTGATGATAAAAATATTAAATATATACAAAAGTATTTGCGTAGGTTTTTGAAGGCCATGTATTTTATTAAATTTAAACTCAAGGAAATTTCATTTTCCTTTTAATGGATTAATTAAAAATGTATACTAATTTTAGCTAACAGTTTTTTGGGAATACAATTTTTATAAATAAAAACTATTTTCCTCAAGCCAGTAATTTTTCATGGACATACACTGGAAACGGTATTGTTATAAATTTAAATGTACATAAACTGTGATCCTTTTCTACAACAGTTTTATATTTGTTCGGATTATAATATGTCCCAAAATCTGATTCTAATTATAACCACTCTTCTTTTACTAGTAACAAAATTATCATTTCTCTATCTTCAGAAATGGAAAATCTGTCTTCTTTAATGGAGTTTGACAGCATAAAAAACCATTTAATGTAAAATGTAATGTAAGCATTTAGTTTGTATTATAAGAGTAGAACTTAATAAATTGTCCCCACCATCGTATTTAAATAATAAAATTAAATGGAAGGCATCGATGGTTTAAGAGTAATCCAAATATGTTTTTATATCTATTATTACTCCCTTTTACCAAAGTAATGTAGGATAGATTACCAACATTTCAACTTTTACTCCCACAGTAACAATCCATCAGATGAATGAATGTATACGAAAATCTAAATCCAATGCCGTTTAAAACGCCTTAATGTTTGATTCTTAATTTGAAATGTTATGATTTGATATTTGTAGTAAAAATATAACCTCTTTACAAACAAGATATCTGTTGACTATTATCTTAAACTTTCAATTGAGTGCCACAATTAAGATCTAAATTTCAAATCAACAAATCTGAGAGTTATATTGAAAGAGTCGAGAAATCAGGTATTTAAAATTAAATGTTTTATTTTTCATAATTAATCAACTATTTGAGTGACTGACATAATGGACTTATAGAAAATAAAGGTCAAAATTACACAGGTTTTAGTAACTTTAAAACTAGATATTAATTAAATGAAATGAAGCAAAACATCTTTATAACTTTACTAAAATAATTACTAAGCAATAGTAAGAACAAGATTTATCAGACCACGATCGTGAATATGGTTTAAACGTTCACAATATCAGGTTTTATTGGAAGCATACTTTATTCATATTTAATGTTCTGTGCCTATCATTAACATAGCAGATTGCGATTATAAAATATATTAGTAGACTGGTGTGAGGGTGGATTTATAGGTAGAGAAGAATGAATTAGTGAGAAGATCCGGATAAATAATTCAAACAGCTGACTGTAGTAGCTGCAATAGTAGTATACTTTTCTGTACCTTCACCTGAATTTCACCACGTATGTAACCATATTTTGAAACATTAGTATGTATGAACTTTCGTATGTGCCTAGCATTTATGGAAAGTTAACATTCTCTTTGGCTCTTAACTTCTCAAAACCATAACTTATATCAAACTATAAAATGTAAAGTTATACACCAAGTTTGAAAACCAATATTATTGAAATATCTGTATCGTAGGTCATTATCAATTTTATCTTGAAGTTCACTGAGCATTCATATGTGTTTATCCTCGCTTCTCTTTTGTTGTATGAATAATGACCAATCCCAAAACAATCCAAGTAAATTCGGGAACAGTTGTTTTGTATTCGCTCACGCCTGTCAAGATCCGGACGAAGACAGGCGTGATTGCAAAGTCGGAAAGTTTACTTTTGTTTCTGTGACGTCACTTTTGACCAATCAGCTGTTGTTTCTCCGGCACAAACATCTCTCGTCGCTATAAACTTTTCCAATAACTGTTGATTTCTTTCTCGGTTTGTTGGAGCAAAGTGTTAAACTCCCAACTTCTGAAACTCACGGGATCACCTGTTAGGTGTGATTTTCAGGATATCAGGCGAAATATATTTCGATAGGTTTTTATCCTTACTAAGATTATACACATGCCGGTCCTCCTCGGACACTCAGAACGTTTTAATTTTCCTCGAACTATAAATCGGACAGTTAAGAATTTGAAGGGTAACTGTTTGTTATAGTGTCGGAGAAAGCAAAGTAACATTTCTTGTTTCTTGAATTGTTTTAAAGTTCTTTGTATTAGCAAACATTACTGAACTTATTGATATATGTTTCTGTAGCATAATATTTTCTATATGTGCCAGTGACGCTGACATAGGTCAGGACGGAAAAACGTGAATGGGTTATCGTCTTCCTACCAGACACCAGAACATTCTTACACTCGTGTCAAAGTTTGTACTGGTTTGAAGGAAATCAAGACTGGAAGAATCAGCAAGCCAATAGGACTGGACATAATATTTCTGGTATACCAATTACTAACTATTTCTTATTATCACGTAAGAATTACTAACAACAGAACAAAAACGTAAATGAAAAAGCTGTTGCATATTAGATGTGCCCCATTTTAATAATCCTCTTCGTGTAAAGATTTTTATTGACGATGGCAGGTTTTGAAAGGTAATGGGCCTTCGTTATGTTCAAAAATGTATAACAGAACGTTTCAAGGATCAAAATCAATCGTCTTCATCAGGCGAGAAGAAAATTAGTACACAAAAGTTAAAACGTGCGGCAATGGACTACTAATAAAAGAGAAAATAGACAGAAATGAAATTACACATAACCAAAAACCGCATGGAATCCAGATAGAAGAAAATGAACGCAGGCGTTATGAAAGCACAGAAGCAAGGTCAAGAACACTAACACACGTCACATCAGCACACTCCCCCTCCCTTTGTGTGGCAGCTCACTGCCACACGGTCCAACTTTAATGTACTAAACTTCTTGTTACCTGACGAAGAGGATAGATTTCTATCCTCGAAACGTTTTTTTATACATTTTATAACATAAAACTATGTCAAATATTATAAATCCTATTATTCTAACAATCCTCTTCGTTTTTGTCAAATACCTTTGGATGCGAACAAACTTATTAATAAATCCCCTCCGGAAAAGCTACGTAACCAATTTTAGATCTTAAAGATCAATCCAATATTGTAGTTACAATCCTAGTATGTTTCAGAAATCTTTAAACTTTTAACTGCTCGTAACTGCACACCTCTCATATCTACGCACCAACATTTTTATACATTACCTGTACATTAAAATTAGGAATTTACAGAATTTTAAATTCGATTGAATGACATAAATAGAGTTTATGTTTTCTATTTATCTCATATAAAGATTTAAAACATAATCCTGTATTGAGCTACTGCTGCTGCAGCATGGTACTTTCCACTTCTTAAATATTTTTAACCTTACCTAAATTTTAGAAATATATTAGGAAATAATAATTTGTTGGAACAATATGGAATAGCTAGTTAATAAACCTGCTACACATAATTTTACGCTAACTAAACTATACTCTACTTTTATTTCTCAAAATTAATAATCAAATTACTTTTTCTACCCTTTTTTACATTAACTATTTTACAGATGCATTCTGTTGTGTAACTCATTCATCAAACAAATAAGATAACCCCGGTGTCAATATTTATGAGGTGTCTTCAAACTCATGAATAACCTCTCACTGATTCTTGGTTGTGCGAGACTTTGCACTTGGGGTTGCAAATTATCTCTTTTGTGCCTGGGGGGTGGGGAATACGAAACTCCTCCCACTAGATCCCTAATTAGCTTCTCCAGAGAGAAACTCGGTTTAACTTTTAAAGAGGCCTTGTGCATAATGCGATCTATTGCTTTAGATTGCAATAAAACGTATATTGCAGCTTTAAAATTACACTCCTCTCAGTCACCATCATCATCTAAACCAAATTTACCGTATTATAATTATTAATATAAATGTGTAATATGAGATGGTAGTGTAGTTTTCGGTGCTAAATCTACGATATAACAAATTTCATTCTGCGCACTTGACGTCAAACTTCAAACCACTGCCTGACGTCACCACAACATATACACGATATATGAAACGTGTTTTATATACACGTGACGTATTCACATGTTATAAATCACATGACGTACATTGTGATTTGTGAATGCGAATGTAGTGTGGTACTATCGTTTGGAAATGGTCCAAGTGTGGAAGATAAAAATAAGAAATTTCGTTTACTTAAAAATCAAGATTTTATTCATCAATTTGATGTTGGTAATTATTTTAGGAACAAACTTGTAAATCCATTATAGAAATATAATAGATTGTATACAGAATATATATAAAAACTAAATGCTTTAATGAACAAAAATACTGTTCCGTGATAATCGATTATTAGCAGATAAAGTATTATCCCGTGATAAAGTATTAGCAGAGTTTATTATTAATGTAATTTGTTTCGTCTACATGTAATCTAGGTTGTTAAATCCCAATATAACTCGTATAACTGGGATAGACTTTTGAAAGCTGTACCTACCGTTTATGTATGATAGAGCTTTAAATATTTCTGGAATCACAGAAAAATTATTTTAGTAAAACGTTTTACAAACACTATCAACCTTGCTACCGAAGAACCGATAACCATTAGAAACTTCAAACTGTCATAGGCAGTTAATAGTCGAGATATACTGGTAGCTATTTATACTTGTATTGGGAACTCTAAACAATAGCTTTCATACAGTTGGTTCATTTTCGGGATCACAATGGCTATTAATCATTAGTAGTATTAGTCATTTTCACTAATATTGTCACAATAGCCATTGTCTCAGGCAGCTATTGAGACAATTGACGATAATTATAAATTAATAGCTTTTAATCGGTTGTCGATTTTCGCGCTCGCACTGGCTATTAATCATTAGAAAGCTCAAACTGTCACAGGCAGTGAATGCTCCAGACATACTGATCGAGAACTCTAAAACAATAGCTTTTATTCCATTACTGATTTTTGGACTCGCACTGGCTGTTAATCCTTATAAAGGCCAAACTATCACAGACAGTAAATAGTCGTGACATATTAGTAGCTATTGTTTCTTTTCTAGGGAAATCAAACACAATAGCTGTTACTCGGTTGCTGATTTTCAGCTCGCACTTGTTATTAATCATTAGAAAGGTTCAACTGTCTCAGTTAATGAATAGTCATGACATACTGCTATTTATTGATATTTTTAGCAGGTAAATATTTCGGCAGAATTAGTAATAAAGCTAGGATAAACTCATGGGGCACATTATTTCAAGTAACCTTCTTCCTTATTATTTTTGATAAGGAAGATTCTTTTATGACCTTAAATGTTTTATGGGTATTATTGTAAGTACTTGATGTTAAAATATAGAAGTATCTCACTATCTTATATATTGTAACCACCTTTCTTTCTTTTTTCTTCGCGGACATGTACTAATACGAGTACTTAAACATTAATTGTTTTAATAAATGAGAGCTTATAATACTAATAGACACGATGTTTTGTGTTCTCAATTCTTCCTTCAACAAAATATGTGTGGAAGAAAGAACAATAAGTTTACCTAGTAGGAATCAAAACTAGCAAAGGGATCACTTTATCCTGATATTATTTTTCAAGTTTTATCATCTAACCAAATATTTAGTAATCTGTATCTGTATGTAGTTTCTGACCTCCAGCCCATTTTCTTACGAAAGGGAAATAGAGTTCTCTATAAAAACAACCCCTTCACATTCTGAAAAGTCATCTCAATATCTAGTACAGATACTAAAAAATATAACACATCTTTACAAAAACATTAACAATTGTGTTCCTTATAGTTTTATACAAACACCTGTCAACTAAACTTTCTTGTATTCGAACTACAGATTATATAATGAAATGTCCACTTTAAAATAAAATAAAATCAGGAGCGTATCTCCAATAGTATTTGAGTTACATTTGTTACAGCAACTAAAAGCCTTGGTATATCAAACTGTCGGAATACGGGTCTGGTTGGTAAAACACATAGTATTGAAGTTGTTTTATATTTTAAACTAGAATATAATTTTTACCTAAATTTTACAGTTTCCATCCACAGTATGAGGACCTTCCTTCATAAGGTAGAGGTGATATAATTATTTAAATTTTTCACCATATTTTGTAGTACCAAGTTGGTTTTTTAATTCAACTTTGCTCGAAGTGGAAGCACATTTATTGTACATACAATGTATCAGAATGTTTCTTAAAATACAAAGAACACAATTAAACACTTGCTTCTTATTTTCATTGATATTTCCTTTCGTAGAGTGTGAGTCTCCTCACCTAAATTTTATTTTTATCTTTTAAATAAAAGCCATAGGAGTGAAAACCCGTTTAAGATCTAACAGAATTATCTTAGATTATTTAAAATAAATCGTACCTCTTAATCGCAATGGTCCCCTGGCTGGAGTCAGTGGTGTATGCGGGATTTAAATTTGGGGGCCATCAGATGTCCACATTCTATCAATAAGCTCTCTTTATAATTTAGTTAGCTCACGATGTACGTACCTCCCTACCTTCTTTTTTTAAGTTTGTTATTGACAGTGGAAGGTTTGAAAGGATAATGAAATATATCCTCTTATTCAGGTCTATAAAAACCTTAACATTAAAAAACTAAAATATTTGGAAATTGACCGCCATTTGTAGTTGAAATAATTAAGTAATGCCTGAAAAATGCATGTGGTCCAGACTTGATGAACCCAAGCGACGTTATTGCACAGGATAGAATGTGTTTCTCCAGTCACATATAACTATGGCAAATGTCCGAAACCCTATTATCCTCCCTATTTTGTTGTGATTACGTCATCTAAATATTATATAGGGTGTTCCACGAGTAACCCGATAAACTTCTCAGGTGATTTTCTCTCATCAAAATAATTAAAAAGTTCATATAGAAATATGTCCGACTAGTGAAATATTTCGCCCGATTTTCTAGGAAAGGACGGAAATAAAGCGAAACTAATGTCTAATGACGTAAATATAGTTATTAAATTTATTTTATTTTATGTAAAATGGACTGAAAAACTGAACAAAATACGTCCAAAATATGTAAGTCCACCCATTTCTGAGATATCAGAATATGCAAAATTCTGTCTCGAAAAACATGCTTTGTTTAAATTTGAAGTATATTAACTTCATTGAATTGGTAATAAACAAGCAAGCTTTATAACCAAAACTTATAGATAATGTAATTCTGAAGAGAATGATGCCAATAATAAACAAAATCAAAGTTTTAAAATTCATGTCTAATTAAATCAACCCATACGAAAAATATGACAGAAAATGCAATATATGTTTATCAAATGAACGTTCTTCGTAAAAAAGAAACATAATTCAATATTTGTTATAATATTGATATAAGATAAGTCCTGATACTATCTGATAATAGTATCTGTGAATCCATCACGGATTTACCAACCAGGCAATGGATAATATCTTAAATAAATTCTTAATTATAATCAAAATTTAGGGTCTTATCTATTATACAACCTCATTTCTTAAAATATCTTCTATACACACTGAAATATGAAACTAAACAACTTCTATATAAACATAAGAATATCATAGAACATTGCAACACTTTACTGATAGGTAGTATCTCGAGGGACGTTTTTCGTTCGTTGCCATTAATCACGAAGGTGCTGCCGAAGTCATCGCTGATGGGTGGAGGCATTTCTCTTATACGACCGCAATTTTTTCTATCGCATTTCTTGAACAGTCTTCCTTTAGTGCAGTTCAGACAACAATATTTTGTGTTATAAGTTAAATGTCGATAGTAGGTATTGTTACTCCGAGTGCTCGCCGTGCGTTAACCAAATAACAATGAAGCCTTTCATTTTATGAATAATTTCATAAATTATGATGAGAGAAGCTGCATTATATCAGTGTTTTTGTATACAAAATTGTTTATAAATGCTGTCGTATAATAAAATAGACCCAAAGTTCTGAGTAATTGCTAATGTTTTTTATCACTATTTTGATATAGCTTTCGAATATAACGTAAACAACGCACAGCCCCGTCACCACTGAAATGAATACGATAACTTTATGCCAGGATTGTTCAAACATATAACTCTTATATTTTAGATATTTTTTTTTCTTTTTAAAAACTTAAGATTCCTTTGACTTAACACTGACGTAACAAGTAAACTTTGTTTGAGAATTTTGCTAGACGTTTGGAGTGTTTTTCCTATATTTTCCAGGAATTTCCTGAATACGCCACAGCCGGAACGGAAATTCCTGTAAGTAACAATTATTCACTAAAACCCGGACGGAAGTTGTTCTTTATTCATTTGCTTACACCGGTATATGCTTGTATGTTTCCTTTCAACTTCCTATTCTCTACTCTTGTATTTTCCCTCTCTAAAAATATAAATTAAGCTACACTGCTAAAAACGTAATGTAAGAAGAGTACATCTATATAAAATAAGTTAAGAAACCTTTTTTATTTTTGGAATACTTTGGAGTAACAATTATTCACTAAAACCCCGGACGGAAGTTGTTCTTTATTAATTTGCTTACACCAATATATGCTTGTATGTTTCCCTTCAACTTGCTATTTTCTACTCTTGTATTTTCCCTCTCTAAAAATATAAATTAAGCTACACTGCTAAAAACGTAATGTAAGAAAAGTGAATCTATATAAAATAAGTTAAGAAAACTTTTTTATTTTTGGAATATTTTGGAAATTGCTTGAGTAAATACAAAAGAAACATTGATTCCGATTCGGAATAGAATCAAAACCAGGCTAATAAAATTTGTTTATTCAAACGTTAGCAATAAGGACAGTATACCTTATTCAACAATTGTTTGGAAGAATAACAATTTACAGTGTTATATATATGAATACGTCCAATTTTAAATAAAACCATTTCAATAACTACACAAACAGCACTACTTTTTTATGTATCCTATGAATAACTGTAAAATAATGAATAAAACATTATATAATAATCATTATTTGCAACTGCCGTCAAGTCTATGCCATAACCAGCTGCCTCCTTTCTAGGAGCATACAGCAATCTATAAAGCAGCCATGTTTACCAGAGGACAAGATATGCCGGATTGGCCCGACGGGACCTATATATCGAGTAGTCTACTGACTGCTTCTAGGAACAGAGAACGATCTATAAAACAGCCTTGTTTACCAAAGGACAAGATAAGCCGGATTGGCCCGACGGGACCTATATATCGAGGAAGAAGACTGGAAAGTTTCGCTTTGTCATTTCTGAAGCCTAATTTGCTCTGGAGTACAAAGATAGATAGCGGCAATTTGTACCCACCATTTTTCAAAAGCTAAACTTTCGGTGGTCATTTTTTTAATAAGTTTTTGTTATTGCATTGTAATAATTGTTATCAATAATTTGTACCCTTATACCATTTTTAATTATATATAAACCTAAGTTGTTAGAATTTTTCCTCTATTATTTCCAAATTCAGATATACTAAGTCGCACCTATTTACGGTAGAGCATTCTAAATTCTATCATATTGATGTTTTATATATGACATATATAACATAAAAACTTATACACTCCCAGTTTTCTTCAAAAGCGTTATTAATAGATCAAAATTACAATAGTATTACAACAGTTTTTACCAAAGCATTGTATTACAAATTTTAATGTATTTTACAAATATACCAAGATAAAGTAAAATGGCAAAGGATGAAATATGTTTAAGCAATGGAACGGAATAAAGAGATATAAAATCAGACTCTTAGGATGTGAACACAAAAATTCAACAGTTACTCACAAAATATATAAAAGGCATAAACGAAGGGTAAACGAGAAAATGAAAATTGTCATACGCAACCCATTTTCAATTTACTGTAACTTTTATGGATCATTCATTAACCATTATATTACCAGATTGATAGTATGAATCAAATTTGATTCCGTATGATTGTTTAAAAAAATATATTTTTAGCTTGTAAACGGCCTGACACTAATGCCTGCGGCCAGCACGTTCGGTAACTGTGACGAACTAATAACAAAAAGACAGTGTTCTTACCACATAAAAGAATAAAATTCTAGGTTAGTTGCGGCAGTCATTGATAACAAGTCTGCACGATAAGAGTTAACTGCATGTCTGAGACCGATAATATAACAACAGCAATTACGAGTTTATCGAGCGACAACAATACCGATCAGATTAGTTTTAATTGTTTTCTTTCTACAGCATAAAACTGTACAGTAACTGAAAAACAAAGTTTTATATGTTTAAGGTCTATAGGAATAGTTTACGACTTGCGGGCACGTAACATATTTTGAATTTTTAGGTTTTATAATTGTATTACATTTTCTTATGATGCAAAGAGTTTTATTCACATTAAAAAAAGCATAGTCCTATTAGCTAACAATGGCACGTAACATATTTTTTATTGTATAAGTACTCGTTTTATAGGTAGCAATAAAGTTGCAGTGTTGTAGTTCTCATTTAATATATAATTATTATCCACTATTTCTTTATACCGATTTAATTACACCTATTACCATCTTTTTAGCACATTGCTTAAATTGTAAAAAAAATGGTTGGGGCAAAAAAATAACTCGGTATATATGTACAAGTACTATATCCATTTAATATGTTTATTATAATAGATTTAAAATTTTCTCACTTCACAATTTGATCACTTTTATAGTCTTCATAATTTATAAACTGAGTTTAAAAATACTTCATTATTATTTTTGATTTATTAAAACTGCATTACCTTAATGACGTCATTACCTACGTCCAGGACGCAATTTTCATGGATGAGTTATTGAATTTCGACAGCTGGGTTGGCCTGATCAAACAAAGCACGCCAGGCAGATTGATTGAATGCTTGATTGATGGTTTATGCAATTTACGGACGATATGATTCATGCGAACTATCTCTCTGCCTAATGGTTCAAAACATGAAAACAATTTTGCTCATCCGTCTAAGTCAAGTTCTGTAATATACAAAAAGATAATACAAAATTAGGTTATGTTTTGTAATTATGTTATTTGATTAATTGAATAACAATAAGTGTCTTGTCTTAGATTAACTAGACAGAGAACACCGCACAAGTGTAGCGTAACAGGCTTCGCTGAGTTTATTGCAAGTTCTAGTGTTATCGTGCGGAAAATAACTTTTTACTTATTCCGGCAAACTAAAGGAAAATTGTATCATCCTACTGAGTGATAGGTTTCAATGACGCTCAACGTGTGGATAAGCATCATCATCGAACTCAGTGTTCCCCTAATAAAGATGAAGATCCATGCATAATTTAAAGTGTATAGGTCAATTGTATTCGAGCTACCGATGCTCGTGCAGACAGACAAACAGATATGAAATTATTCCAGCCCCAAGATTGACAGGCTTTGCTAACGCTCAGCCAATAATTCTAACACTTATCATATAAATATTACCTCTCAGAATTATAATTTTCAAAGTTAAATTTTGTTAGAAAGCGAGAACACAACTTAAGTTTTTATTTTTAATGCTTTTTAGGTAACATCATAATGAGGTTTAGTGAAATATAAAACAACAGTATTGGACTATTTGCCAAATAAATATATTCAATTTGTTTAATTTTATTAACCCCTTATAAATCCAAGATGTAGAGACACATACTACATTACCATACACCATACAGTACCATTTACACTTCTAAATTGATGTTAATTTTACTTTCAGTTAAAATTATGATATTGAAAGAAATGATAAATAAATGTATGGGCTTACAACATTTAGAAATAACGTCATTGAACTTCTTTGATTGTGATGACTGCATACATTCGTTACAAGTTTGTTATTTTAACTGCACGTAATTTTAAACAAGTAGGATATTAATTTTCAAAATCGTTTATGTAGGAACAGGTCCATAGATGTATGTTTAAAGTTTTAATTGAAGAAGACATAAAAAGTGTGAAAAAATCATGTTTTTATCTATTATTGCAATTTGGGTGTGTGCGATAGGACCGAATCCAACAGGTATGAAAGCTGCATTAGTCCAGTATCTCTGTATTCACTGTGACCGATATATGTAATGTTGGTGTTCACTTTTTAAAATTTCGCAAAAGAGAACAATAATAGTATTCGTACATAAGATTTGAATACATATTTAGGCGCTGAACTATTTCCGGCTTGGTTGCCCGTTTTAGGTTGGGTTTACGGCATTGCACTCTACTAATAAAGACCCTTAATTTGATGTGCATACCAGCTTATGCTTGTAATTAAGATTTTCTTCTGACTCCTTGTGGACCGTCCTCGGTTTGATTGAAAATTTTATATTTGCCTAAAAAGGTAGATGTATAGTACTTATATGTAAGGTTTCGTTGCTTTATCTGAAATAGTTAAAAAATGAAACACCGTTCCCTGAGTTATTTAAACCCTGAATGAATGTACAATTATTATTATTATTATGTTTTTGACGCACAACTTTCTGATGTTTTTTTTTTCATTTGGCTTGTCAATCTTCATAATTTGCGCATGATAAACTGTGTCTTTTACGGTTGGATATCTGACTTAGAGATCATATACTAATTCTCAAAATGTCGTGTTCCAGTTCTTATAACTAGTAACAATGGTAAATTTGCATAATGTAATGTATTGGTTATCAGTAGCCTATGTTAGTCATCCCTTGAATCTGCACTGTAATTTGTATAACAAACTAATCTCTTCACCCTGTATTGTATGGCGATGTTGTTAGAGTGCAGGAACACTGATACAATGTGTGCTGAATCCGCTGCATCACGCGTGTAAACTAATTATCATCATTTCCAAACAATACACAAACATCGCTTAGGTCCGGTAACTCGATAATGTAATAGAACCCGGCCTTCTGCTCTACCGCACCACACCGTTCCGAGTATTGTGGTGTGCACGTCAGCAGGTCAAGGTTAGCATCACATCTCATTCAATCATTCTATATACATCATTCTGCAACATAAGTACTTGAGTAACTATACTGTAAAGTCATGAGAATATGTATATGACAACAACATACATTTACATTACGTTTCAAGATGCACATGTTTTATATTTTTATTTCATAAATAATTTCTATCTCATAAAAACAAAAAATGGTCTTAGTAACCATTTCTGAACAAAACTGAAAAAAACTATTGTAATAGATCTACAAAAATGTATATCAATACGAAAAATATCAATAAAATGTTATAACTATTATAGGGTATTATAAAATATCATTTTTAATTTCATCTTGTATAAACCTGATTTTTATTCATTTTGGGAATAATTATAAAAATGACTAAAAAACTGCAGCGACACACTTGTTGTGATATTTTCAAACCCTGATATATTTGGTTTTCGTAAGTACCGTACCAAATCTTTATCATAAATAAAAATGTTAGTTTGGTTATAAAGTTAAATGTTTAAAATTCACTTTAAAAATATTTAATAACAAATATACTTATTTTAGTATACAATTGCAACGATTATACAGAAAATCAAAACAAATATGTAACTTAAATCAAGATAAGTTATGCTCAAAAGGTGCATTTAGTATAATATATAAAAATAGTGTATAAATTGATTAAAATATTTGTTAAACCATTCGATATGCTGAATACTCCAAATATAAAATATACGCTGTAAAAAATTCTTTTCGTGCATAAAGTATAATAGTACAAATAATTTTATAATAGTCCATACTGAATGCCGTAATTCATTACGGGCTCTTACACAAAAATTAAATATTTAGTAGGTAAAGCGATTATTCAGATAAAAAAGATGCAACCTTTGAGACATAATGAATCTTGAAGATCCTGATTGGTTGGCAGGTGCATTACTCTGATCTTTGTAAGTGAGCAGCGCCAGTCTCTATTGATATCTGTATCTGCAATTAAAACTTCCAGGGTTTCTGTTGAACTGTGTGGAAAGTGCACAGTCGGTATTGATCGATGGTTTTATCCGAATTACAATGTGAAATATGTATCACTACTCTCTGTAACTAAATTTAAAGTTTCAAAGTATGGCAATTTTACTGAATTAAGCAACATTCAGAAAATTGTTTGTCCTCTACTCATAGAATACGGTTACAGATTCTAGGATATTCTCTTAACAGTTAAAAATAATCTTTGTAGTTTTTATTTTTTTTATTTTCAGTTATTACAAATTTAAGCGTAACACCGACCTGTGTGAAATAAAAAGATTTATACTCTGATATGCTAGTGTTAAATATTTAAAAAATCGTTTTAAAACTGGGATTTTCTTGCACCTCCCAGGCTGCCGGGTAGTACAGGGGCCCGGGTCATCTTAGCCAACAATGACCTGGCTGCTCTATCACCGGCGAAATTCCCCTTTTTCTTAATAGTGCCGGTTGGTGACCGGGAAAGGACCATGCTGTGACCTGGAGGGGCGGCTCTGCCGAGGCCACCGCTCATCGTGACTGATTGTGTTTTGAAGGCAGTTTGGCGCAGATTACCCGTAGCTGACCGGTGTGACTTTCCCATTTGGGTTCAGTAGGGGGGGGGGGGGGGGGGGGGAATCGTCTAGTCTTGGGGGCTAAACCAGACATCATGGACGCTTACTTAATAAAGACCGGTTCAAAAGGTGCAAGAACCATCTCGGGATTCCATAAATCCAAACACTTCATCACGGGAGGAGCTCCCAACTCCGGCTCCTCCCAGTCAAGTCGAGAATGCTGAAAAGATTGTAAATCCCTTCGAGGGTAGGTACCGAGTGTCGAGATCGCCGTCAACACAAACCGGACAGTGAGTCTTAGCGAAACAACAACCTCCTCGGTGACCGCATAATCTGCGGCTTCAGGCACCCTCAGGAGCGGGCGTCAGCTTAACCAACGGCCTACGAGGCTGTCATTGCTCTAGGGAAGAGGAACATCTCCGTATATGTCTGAGGACACTGGCGATGATGAAGACTGTGACTCTTTGACAGAGAAACATCAGCCAGGAAGAAAAGGAGGGTATCTTTATAATTTAAACCAGCCTTCAACACGTTCTCCAACGTAGGAAGTCGTGGAAGTCCTGTGAAGTGGTCTCCTGCTCGACGCAGATTCAGTCGTTGCAGATGCATCCCCTAATCCCCGCATGTAACCGCCCAGCTTTGAGTCCTGCCTAGTCTGAGGTAGAAAAAAAGATCGAAGTAAAGACCTTCGTATCGAAGGCCAATCCTCATGGAAAAGTATGGCAATTCTTGCTGTGGGTGATTGAGATGCGGAAAAACTTCTAGCCAAGGGCCTCTACGCGTACGCAAAAAGCTCACGGCCTTCAGTTGTTTAAAATGCCTGGATCTTGGTCATATGGCCAATCGCTGCAGCGGTCTCGACAGGAGCAGTATTTGCTTCAAGTGCGGTGACCAGGACCACAAGGCCTGAGTCGTTGCGGAAGCCGGCTTGAAGGGAGAACAGGTGAAACATTCCGCTGGGTCTAGTTGCTTTGGGGCGTATAAACAAGCGTTCCAAAAGCTCAGATCTCAGAAGAAATTATAAAAGTTTTTCAATTGAACATACAGAGGAGCAAAACAGCAAACGATCTGTTGTAACGGTTTGCCTCTGAGAGAGACTCTGACATCTTTCTTCTTAGTTTGCATTATCAGAACCGTCGCTCCCCGCAGTGGTTCTCGGATCCTTCTGGAACTGCGGCAATCTGGTTTCTTTACCTCGGAAAGGTACCTGTCCTAGTAACCGGCTTAGGTAACGGTTTCGTCCGGGTGAGGAGCGGAGAAATTCAACTTCTTCTCCTGCTTAATTTGAATTCAAATTGATGCTTCTCCCGGACCAATTAATCAGTGATCCATTTTGATAAATCGTCCTGAATCACATCAAATCAACTCATCGCGCATTTTCATTGTATAATCGATTTCCTTGATGATGAGATCAAGAACATCTACGACGGGGTTATTGTTGATGGCGATTTTAATGCCATAGCGGTGGATTGGGGTGCCTATGAGACTATCTCTCGAGGCTGCTACGTCCTGGAAACGGCTGCCAGTTTGGGACTCCATATCCCCAACAAGGGCGGCGTTTCCACCTTTCGTCATGCAGGGTGTGGAGAGGCAATCCCAGACATTTTCTTCTCATATGAAGGGATCGCCTACCGGGTTACCGACAGGCACGCCTGTGAGGACTATTCCGCCAGCGATCACCAGGCCATTCTTTTAAAGTTCCTTTCCGACGAGGCGAATCCGGACGCCAATTTTGCTTCTTTGCCTCGACGCTCGAATGTCAGTCATTTGGACAAAAGCTCATTTGAGGATCTCGTCAAGACTCGCTTGGTCATCATGGAAGCGCTGAAGACCTGGCCATAGCGACTATGACTCTCATCTCGTCCGCATGTGAACAATCGTGGAACTCCGGAGGAGATTTGTTGGTGTCCAAATAACTGCGGAACCGACCCGACCCCAGATCGGCTGAGCACAGGGTGGCCAGGCGGGAACTCCGTGGAGCAATGAACCTGAGTAAGTTCAGGTGTTGTCAGGATGTCGATAATGACCCCTGAGGTATGGGCTACACAATTATAATCCAGAAACTAGGGATTCGCTCTCCAGCTGCGGTTATCGATCCTCAAGCCATGTCCGCTTTGTCGACTCGCTATTCGACCAATTCGGGAATTCGAAGATATTTGCGCCTTCACAGCTTATTGGTGCTGTCCAATCTCTTCGTAATAGAAGAGTGCCCGGCCCTGATAGCATATCCTGTGATATCCTCAAGCTCGTCGTGTAGATAAATCCAAGACTTCTGGACGTATTCGTGTGTTTAGCAGATGGCGTTTTGATCTAATACTTAATATTTGATAAAAATGTACAGCAAAAACTACATTAGCAATGACACTAAGTGTTTGTTCCCTTATGAACTGAAAAAATATGCTTGATATTTTACAAACATTTAAAGCTGGAATTTGGTATATTAGTCCAAAAGCACAGTCCATCGCAAAAGCAAAAAAACTAAGAAACAAAGGCAATTTCACATTTATAATATTATTAGGATTAGGATTTCTAGATACAGTTGTAACAAAAATAAAATTATCTATTGCAACAATTCTGGTGTGTAAGGTATGACAAAAAAATTAAGTTAATTAATAACACACAGTAATACAAGCAACGTTTAATAAATAATTAAATTTACTTCATAATGGTCAGTACTGCTCATATTTATAAATTAAATTATGAACGATTTATGATTCTTTGTAGGCTGAGATGACTTGCGAACAACATCCAAATTATAAAAAGACGCATACTACAAGTATTTTTACTTAATTACAAAATAGTTTAACTAACACTCAAGCTTTAAGTTTAACCAGAAATTGATTGTAAAGACATGTATACATTATAATTTATCGCCTTTAAATAGTGTTTGGCTATTTAATATACTTAACTATCACGTTATAACAGTTGATAATATGCAGGCGCTTTGCAATATTTATCTTTTATCTTCTAAATTTAAGTTGTAACTGCTTAAATTTTTTAATCTAAACCATATATATGTATAATATATATATATATATATATATATATATATATATATATATATATATATATATATTATACACGTTTAATAATATATAAAAATCATTTGACATGAGTTTACTACTCATCAAATTTTAGGAATAATTTGAATAATATAATATATCAAATTTCTAATGCCGCTGAGGCTGCAACTGGACTTGGTAGGTGTGCCATAAAATGTTTTTAAATTGTCAGTCAGGATATCTAATTTTCAGAAGCAAATAACATAAAATGACTTGCAAATTGAAATTATTCGCTTTCAATATTTTATCTTACAACGCACTATACATTGTTATGTAATTAGTATCAACAACTTAAACAATTTTTAAATAAATTTACTGACTAAAAAGGCAAAAAGGATACTAATATATTGTCCTAAGACTAAGCTGGAATTCGTTGAAAAAGAATTTGACATTTTCATAAGTTACCGCTACTAAATATTAAATAGGTTGTCACGTTCCTTGTCTACTTTCGGCCAAATACAATAACCGTAAATTTGAAAAAAAATACTTGTTACAACAGAACTTGTTGCCTCAATTTATAATGAACTATCGGCTCATTCAATAATACCACATTCTTGTTTAGTTTATATATGTGTTACTTACTGTTGAGTTGTACAGCAACAATTTCTATGCACAACAAATCCATATCTTTCTTTCTTCTTCTGGCATCTGTTCAAATCTGATATTTACCACTAATAACACTGATATGGAATTCCTTTTTTACTTTTAGTATTGATAACAGACACTTTGCTGCCCTAAAAATCAAAGATCTGATGATATAGACGAAGGAGTGTAAACCACTTGAACAGTCTAATGCTACAAGCACTGTCATCTTATTCTATGGAAAAACGGCGATGAGCATTTTATTGAAGGAGTTTTAAAATTTAAAAGTTTGGTTTTTGTTTTGTATATATTTATTACCGCTGTGTATGCAATTTTAAGCAATCAGAATTGTTTAACGTAAATTTCATGTTCTCATTCTGGCCCGAAATAAAGGAAGAAATCTTCACACAAGAGCCAAAAAATACTGATGCCAGTAAAAGTGCGCGTTTTTCTGTATTTGAAAGATCACACCATTTTTCTCTTAATAACATCATTCAAAGAGTTATTATTTTAGAGCCTATTTAAGAAATAACCGCTCATCTTACTCTGATGGAAGTTTAGTTACACATACATAGGATACACTGATATTTTGGGACGTTTCCACTCATTTGTTTAGTTATTGAACATACTTGCAATAGAATTGTTTGCAAGTGATTCCACTTGTAAGTCTTTATCTCTTTGAGGCAATAATATTGTATGGACTTCCTTAGGGTTACTGAGGTAAGAGTGTGAGCATACATATTTCCTGAGCCATAACTCTGTCATGCGTTAGGTCTATCCCATGCATATGCACAAACACGGCAACCCCCGCCCTTCCCTCTGCCTCAGATTCAAAGTTATTTTGTCTAACATTTAAACTTTCTAAAACACTAATTAGTTGAGCGTTAGCAAAGCCTATGGCTCGTGGGGCTAGAAATATTTCAATTCTGCCAGTCTATATATCTGTATTTGTGCATTTTAAATTTTGCATGAAGATTCACTAATATATTAACAACACTGAGTTCGATAATGGTGTATGTCACCCAAGTGGTTAGCAAATATTTTATATTTGTCATATGTAATCATGATGACAAAGATAAAATAGTTAAATCAATTAATTTGTAAACATGCTGGATACATAACATGAGATTTTAACATGGGATATTAACACATAGAGATTATTCACATATTCAAACAAAACTGAAAGTCAATGTTAAAAATCGATGACAAAATTTTATTTCAGCACACTCTTTTGTCGTAGTAACTTTCCTACCCAAGTAACACCAATAACAATAACTTCTAATATGTAAAACCTGTTATGAAACTCATTGAATAAAGATGAGCATTTACCATGTGTCCAGATATCTCAATGAAGATCATTATTTCAACATAGTAAGTATGTGTTCTTGCAGTAGGCAAATGAGATCTAGAGAATGAAATAAGCTATAAATATGAAACTTCCTGCCACCTCAGCGAAGTCTCTTACACGACACGTGGTTTGGCGTATTCGTACCTCTAAATTTAAAGAAGATTTATAACTACGTAACAAAGTGTTATTCTAATATAGAATAATAAACTTGTATATAATAGTAGCTTACTCAGTAGTTACAAAACCTAATGAAGAGACTGATGATGGAACATTGTAGCTTTGTAACATTGTAGTCATTATGAGATGATAAATGAATTTAATTGAATAGCTTATAGACATTTGAATTGGTATGCTACTTACCAGCTTTGCTGGCAATGTCATTTACGATGCACATTCACTTGTTAACCGATCTAACGATCTACTTTGTTTAACGATTCAAGTTAACAATGGTGGCATTTGTAAAAGTTCTTAAGCGTATTTAAAAATCTCATCGAAACACAGTTTGCTTGATCAGATACTTAATTTGTATTACTTGTTTGGTTTATTTCAATTGTTTCTTAGTTGAAATAACATTATTACGACGTGTTAGTTTGAATGTTTAATAACCTCATTTTATATTACTAGGTAATCAAGTCTTAAACAAGGGACAGTTTTTGGATTGATGTCAACACGTGTATCATATTAATTGCATCATATTCAAGAAATGTCTAATATATATATATATATATATATATATATATATATATATATATATATATATATATATATATCTTTTAGATAAACAAACACATGCATACTCACATGTTGAAAATGAAGTGGCAAATTACTTTTCTCATAACAAGTATAATGTTTCCGCTTTCATTAGGTAACAAGTACCTAAGTTCCAAGGTTATGTTTTTGAAGTCTATTGCTGCAAGAACTATAAAAACAACTTACGACAAAATCTTGATGCAGTGACTAATATACAATACTATATATTATTATTTTTCATTCTCTATTCTACATAGCGTTATATTTTAATACATCTTACATATATGGTGTATATATGTTTATATAAAAAGCATATAGTACATATCTCGTCATAATATTCTCTAGCTGTGGTGTTCAATGATACATCTCAATACTTCCCTACCAATATTATGCTATGTTAAATTGTTAAAACGTACTTGTCCGTTTTTTACTGTGAAAAAGTAGTTAGTTGTGTACTATTGAGTATGGGACAAATTCTTGCTATAGAACATTAAAATAAATGCAAAATATGTTAAACTAAAAACAAACTCTTTGGAAACATCAAAATAGTTTTATAAAACTTTGTGAACTCTAAGAAAGTGATTGCACTGGAAAGGAAAGAGGACGGAACCGGAAGTAGACGCATACAGATCACCCGTAATCAAATTGGATCGCATCGCCTTGACAGTCTTATCACGTGGAATAAGATTGAAGCCTTCCATGGTTTCTTATTCTCTCCGTTGTTGGATTGGAATTGTATAACTGGGTAACGACAAAAGCTTTCTATAGAGAAGTTATAATATTATTGGACAAGCATTAGGCTAAAAGAATAAAAAAATGTAAATTCTTTTAATCATTAGTTATGGAAAGCGCAAGCTGTTGGCGATGTGTGAAAAGTGCACCGATTCCATAAGTACAAATATCGAAAGTTCATCTGTCCCGGAATTGCTAATACCCGAAAGTGCATCTTTTCCAGAAGAGTAAACCCACGAAAGTGCATATGTTTCGGAAGTTAAAATACCCGAAACTGCATCTGTTCCGGAAATTCAAACAGCCAAATGTGCATCTGTACCGGAATTGTTCTGGTGTACTTATATTCTATGGTTTGTAGCAAAGCCAGTGTTGTTGCCCTCAGAAATACTTTACAGGATAATTGATTTTTTAAATAATGTTTTACACAAAAACATATTTTACTGAATCTAGATGTACTCAGAAATAACAATTCTGCCCAATTCTATTTTTACTATATCACATTAGAACCAAAATTAAAATGATATTGGAATAGAGGTGTTATTTCTGACTCTATTTTCAAATTATTTTTATTACTTCAAGAATCTTCTGCCACTTTTGTTACTTTCCTTTTCTTATTTGGCATTAACACCTTTCTTAATTTGAACTTTTTATAAGCATGAAATGAGCTAACATTTAGTAAAGGATAAGTAGTGTGGGTTGATCCCATGCTATTATAAGATTATTTAATTTATTTAGCTCTATGTAATACGTGCTGCTTTGCAGTGGAATTTTGAAATATGGAATTACTAATAGAGCATTATTCATTACAATATATTTTCTGTTTACCAACAATTATTTGTAATGAAATCTCACTAAGAAAATATTATATTGTCCATAACTCAGACTCAGAACCTCCATACATTACCGACACAACTTACTTCACAACTTACCACACCACGAAAGCTTCGTGAACACAAACCTTACCATGCTATTTCACATACGTGTATGTACATCCTTATATCCACCAGATTACTCAAGAACCTCTTCATCTAAAAGACTAAAACTTAAGAGCCGACTCTATTGAAATGATCTTCAGTTATACCCGTTAAAAACGTTGTTGAATCTCCTTCACATTTACAGGCTTATTTTTCGTCGTAGCATTATGGTAAATAATTTACCACGCTATTTCACATACGTGCATGTATGTATATTCTTATATCCACCAGATCTTACCAGATCGTATCGTTATGGTAAATAATAAATATCTATCAAAATACGTTTTAGTATTTTAAAGTAAAGCACAAACTTTTTATTATTTTAAAGGTGAGGTCTTTATGAGATTTGTTTGTGGATAACCAATAAAAATATATAAACAAAATAAAAGCCCGTTCTATTGCATACGTATTATATCTAGTGAGACATTTTTCTTTTTCTACGACTAAAATAAAGCAGTCGAAAAGCGCATGAAGTTTAACAATTAACAATGAGGCTACAAACAAGATGGTTGCCAGTATAGCCAACTTTCAATAGGTTTGCCTCATTTACATTTTAAGAACGATTCATTAAGGTTTTATGAAACATAAAACAGGTTATCAGTTGAAACATCTTGACGAGACAGAAAAATGTATATGCCATTCAGATCACTTGATAAAATAAGAACTATCAACGTTTACTTGTAAGTCGGTTAACGTTTGACAGTTAAAACTAATAGTTACCGGCTCTACAGTTAATATTAGATAGTTTACCACCCTGTGAGAATACTTACAAGGGTTAAATTTTAAGACACTTTATCGCCAATATAAAATAATATTAATGTGGTCCTTCAACGTTTATACGAACGATTGACTAATAGTAGTATTGAAAGCGTATTAACTGTTTACACATTTGTTTCACAATATTGATGTTGTTGTAAACAATATTATTTATTAGTTATGATGCATGAATAACTGATTCACTTAAGTCGTTCTGTAAAACAGTTCTATAACAGAGAAATGCTTATAAGGATATAAGGCGGTTTTATTTGTACTAAATGCCAAAAATGTATCAGAAAGAGAAGTACGATTAAATGTACCCAATTTTTAGATAAGTTTCAATACTGTAATTAATTTCTACACAGCTTAAGTAGTACAACTTTTGAACTCGTGTTATGAAAAAAAACTATTATTTGCCGAAGTAAAGATAAAGCTAAATCTCCTCTCTACCGAATGCGAAACCATCTATAATCTCCACCTTTGTTTTTGTTATAATCGGATTTCTAGATTAAAACATATTGTATATGGCACTGCCTCCGCTGCTGACTCCTGTTCAGGCTCGTGGATATGCGTGAGGGGGAGGCCCACTATATGTTTTCCATTTATCCTACCTATCAATTTGTTTTATTTATCAAATCCGATGGTGTTTTTGTTACGTTTGTTTTTCAAGGTGTAACACGTCATTTCACGCCTCTTTGTTTGTGTACTAGTGCAAGTCCTGCGGAAATTTGCTTAAATCAAGATATAAAAATGATAAATGGATATAAAAACTATAAAAGAAAAGTAAATTCTCCATAACGCGAACAAGCTACTCTGTTAGTCTATTGTCATTAATACATTCAAGTTTTTTTATACGGGAAGCCGCTGACGTATCCCTCTGCCTCTATAATATAATGCATACACTAATAAACATACGGGAGGACAAGCAGATTTGCAAGTAAAAAATAATAAATTAAATGTACGCCTGTTAGGAAATTGCTTTCATCAGTCAAAAATTATAATCCACCATCACAAACCCGAAAGCAAAATGATTACACGTTAACTTATTGATCAATCAGTATCACAACCAAGACCGCTCCAAACTACTGTTACCCAAAATTAGATAGGATAAATAGTGGATGACGATAACATGGATGCCCTGCTTCATCCAAACAAAGAAAATATTAACGAAAAATCTGTGTTTGTGACATTTTGCTGCGAGGGCGTGTAACAACGTGTTAACAATCGTTGATTTTTGCGTTTTAAATACGTTTATAATGATACAATAGTCTGATACCATGTGATACGTGACTTGGAAATGTGTAACAAATTACAGTAAAATATTTTTGTCTATTGTCGCAGTTGAGTTGCTATTACAAGGTATTTGAAGTCTACAGATGAAATATCTTTCAAAATAGCATGCAATACGTTTTATTTTTTTTATTAATTGAGTCTGTTTACCTAGCAGTGTTTAAATAATTAGAGTTCAGGTGACTTACTTAGGGTGAGTAAGAGTGAGCTGGAATAAAAAGTTTCACCTACTTTTAACATTGATTTTCCATTGAAGGAGGAGCTCTTCTTATTTTTTGGAAAAGCAATGTTCACTAATTTTTGTTTTACACCTGACAATGGCTTCTTTGATGTCGAAAAGCCTCTTGTGAAAAAAAATAAAATTATTTTTCTTTTTGCAAATAATAGAAAATTGATTTTTCCAGTTGATTGTTCTTTTATCATTATAAATAAGCTACATCTTATGTTTTAAAATCATGTTAAGTACTCACCATGTTAAATTTAAAAATAGTTATTTAAACTATTTTATCGTTATCATGGTTACCCATAAAACTAATATAAGAATATTATTAGTTTATGCTCAGACAATTTTCATAGAATGGAATGTGCCTTCTTTGAACTCAGTGCTTTCTATATAGAAACGAAGCTTTATGTAAAATGTTAAGCCTGTAAGTCATCACATCGTTCTCGAGATATCGAGACAAACTGATAGTCAAACAAATAGACAACAAATGATAAAAATAGATAGTTATTTGTTTCCAGTCCCTCAATTACTTCGCTGACGCTCAGCCGATAAAGATGAATTCATTTAGCAGAGACTTCTATAATTTACAGCATGTTTTGCTTAAAGGACTATTCATGCAAATGTGTGAGCCAACCTAATGATGGAGTAACAGCGAGGCCACAACAGAAGCTCTTTTACTGTAGGATTTAAGCTGTCTTTGGCGATAGTAGCAAATTATAATTTTACTCTTCTGCTTACTCCTCTTTCCTTTACTCACAAACTAAATGATATAGTAAATATTAATTCATTTGTTAACTTAAAATGAACTATTCTTGTTCTATAAACGCTGTTGATGTAACTTATCCATATACGTGTTTTTTAAATACATAAAGGAAATTCTTATAGTTTTTTTTATTGTATATACGTAGTTGTAGTTATACGAAATGGTTGAGATCTATTGGAGTTACATATGAGATGGATATGATAGATACCGGGAGTTATACAGACTCTTTACATTAATTGTAAATTGTTCAGGAATATTTATAGAATGTTCAAGCTAATATTGCGCGTATGAGAATAACTAGAAGGGATCGCTGTTCGATTCGAGGTTCAATTAACTCCTGATCGCTTTTACACTCCTTTCAGCCTCCAGGTTATAGAAGCTAATGGTGTCTGCTTCTTCTGCATCAACTACATCAGTCCAAAGATTGCTCTATTTGTACATCTCTTTAATAACGACCATTTCTCTCATTCAAAACTTTTTTTCAACATTGTATTTTGTACTGCATCTAGGCCATTATAAATGATTAATGAATAACACAAACCAATTTGCTGATAATATTATAGTTTCAACAGCATGAAATATCTAATTTCCATTTTTGGTTACACTGCAAACGAAACTGAGTGAATAGTTGAGTGTAAAGACTAAACATTTACATTTGTCTGTAACACTAGCTACTCCGTTCAAATATATTGCATACATTGGCTTGAATGTCAATCTTTATTTTGGAATCAATTCCAATCTTTACTTTATTTTCATATTCCACAAGTTACAATATCTTATGAGCGTACTAGATTGTTTACAAATTTATTTATCCTGCTACTTTCTTCTTGCTATCATGATTACCAGAAACTCCAATGTAAAAATATTCGCTAACCCTAACCAAATCCCATGGAGTGACACACACCATTATCGACCTAAGTGTTTCCTATAGAGAACCGAAGCTTCATGCAAAACTTCAAGTCTATATGTCTTTTCGATTTCGAGGTATTGTGCGGACGGACAGACATATACAGACAGACAGACAGAAATTAATTATTTCCATCCCCTCGAGGCTTCGCTAATGTTCAGCCAATAATACGATTGGTTTTAAGCTTCGACAATTCAATACGTTTTTTGTTTAAAGTTTGTTGTTAACGATGGAAGGTCTGAAAGGATATTAGGATTTCAGACATTTGCCATCGTTATACCTTATTTAACCTTTTATTACCTTTTATAGTAGAACTGACTATCTTAAAACAATGAAATGGTTTGAATATCAGCAGAAGCAAGTGAAAAAGTCAATTTTTGAATGTAAACAGCACAGTAGGATGTAAATAGAAATTGACCACTTCCTAAAGTTCCGGCAATATATTCCAGAGTTTAGGAGTCCATTATCCTTTCAATTCAATTCAATTTATATTAAAGATTACGATTTGCGAGATTACGATTGTGAACACAGTCTGCTTTATTATAAAGTAACTGAACTTGTGAGATACTAGGATTACAGTCTAAGGTACCTTGTTCCTATTGCAATGCCCACTTTTACGGCTGAACCACAGGCTTATCATACTGTAACGTTAACAGTTTCTTTAACACATGCACTGCGACACTAGTCATATACCGACAGCCGGGACACTAGTAAGTTGCGACCACCACTTTTAATGTGTTAATAAATAGCTCTGAAATGCTTTTAGATATATTTTATGAAATGAATACTAAAAAGTATTAAGTGAGTCTTTACAGAAGACAAGAGGTTATAATAAATTCAAAAATGTGATAAAGCCAAGATTCGTGACCATTCACAATTTTAAAACTGCTTTCAAGGATTTCTTGTTTGGCTATGTTCATTCCAGAGATGGCCCTTTGATATAAATATACTTTTTAAAATGTCATAAGTTCGGAACTCTGGTTCGTGCTTTTTGATCGAGTAATAACTCGAGGCGGCACAAACAGAAGCTAGAAGTCCAACAGTTGCCATTCCGGATGTACGGGAGAAGTGTAAACTGTTTGTGTCTTGTCCTGTAAACTGACCCTCCTAAACTCTGGAATATATTGCCGGAACTCTAGGAAGTGTCCACTTCCTATTTTCATCCTACTGTGCTGTTTACATTCCAAAATCGACTTTTTCACTTGCTTCTGCTGATATTCAAACCATTTCATTGTTTGAGGTTACCAGTTCTACCATATGTGTTTAGAATTTAAAATAATTAAATCGACATTTAGTGGATTTTCCTTAAATATCGGCCAGCTAAAAATAATATTATAAGAATTTGTTTTGAAACCAATGAAATTACCTTTTTACTGCATTAGTATATTATTGCCATAGTATAAACATGGCAGATTGAATGTACCTTAATAAAAAGTGGTAGATAGGTGATGAGCGGCATTCTTTTAAAAATCCCTTGATATTTCAAGGGATTTTCCTACATTAAATATTTAATGTAGGAAGCAGCCGAGTTAACAAATGCTACGGAAGAGAGTATAAGAGTAGTATTCTCTTGAGCTTTCCTAAACATTTTCTACTACATAATAATTAAACATTCTATTAAACATCAAAATAGAAGAGGTAATCTTCTGAGCATACTTTGATATTCTCTACTACACCACTTTGTTGTATTAAACATCAGAGTAGAAGAGTGGTAAACCTCTCCAGAGTTCCTTGACATTCTCCACCTTGACGTTCTCTAATACATCATTATGTGTTATTAAACATCAGAATGGAAGAGGTGTATTCTATTGAAATTTCATTGAAATCAGATAATAGGAATCATCTGAGTAGAGGAATGATATTTTCTGTAGCACTTTTAAATAATGTAGTTGGTAGCACCAGAATAAACGAGTGGTATTTTTAGTGGTATATGTTGTGGGACACCAGAGTAAAAGAACGGTATTGGATTGATCTCTTGTCTCTCAACAGCATGTACCTTACAGACAGAGAATATTGATGAATCCATTTGTTTTAAATTTCTCGTTTAACTTGTAAATTGTAAAACCCCCGGATGAGCTTCGTAACCAAATTTATAACGATCCCATAAAAGAAATTTTAACAATAATAATAGTAAAATGAGTATTTTGAAAAATCCACGGTCTTTAGTGATATTTTATATCTACTTTAACTATAGTGTGAGCACGAACTATGGAAGTTTGATCTGTCCATGCTGCTGCAATAAATAGTTCGCAATAATCTGTTGTTTAGCAATACAATATTAGATCTTGGATAACTTGGTTTGGTATAAAATGCTGAAAATACTGGAATAAGATTAGAATTCAGAATCCCGTGAAAAGAAGGTAAAGCGGTAACTCAGGCAGAATGCCGTGATTTGGGAGGTCGCCAAGCGGCTTTCTGCCTCGGCCTCGGGGGAAACTGATTGCGTCTTCAACGGAGAGCCAAGGGCAGAAAGGTTATTTATGAATATCTTTGTGGCAAGAGTCGTAAAGCTACTCCTTTATAAATCATTCATCCGTTTCCATAAAGTTGTCTCACTCCAAACACTGTGAGGTCCTTTAGTATTAGAACGTTAAACAATTCAGTTATCAAGTCATTATGTTCCAATCAAATTGTGTTAGAATCAGCAGATCTTTTTATATTTAAAAATAACAATTCTAAAACTAGTATAATTTTATTTATATAAATATTCTTTAATTATAAAATGTTAGGTCATACATTACTATATCATGTATATATGTATATGCAGGGTGTTCGACGGATATAAAATTCAGGTTCCATTTAGGCGTGTTCAGTATACACAAGCCATTTGGGGACTCTATAATTTAATTAATAAAGTTAGATGTGTTTTGGAACAGGTCTGAGTTCCTCTACAACAGAGTTGGCCTCTATTCAGTTAGCCATTGTTATTCAGTGTATCCAACCTATACATAGACAAAGAAAATAATTATCTGATATGTGGATATTATATTATAAACCGTGTATAACATTATAAATGTTACATCTCAAATTAGAGTGAAAGTACAGTAGTGTAGATCTGATTTAGTTTTTAAATAAATTTTACCTTTCGAATATTGCCTTACCATATTAACGGTGAGAATACACAGACAGCGAAGTGATGCGACATTATCTAATATAGTATACTAACATATGGCACAAAATATCCCCGTCGCTTCACGCTCTGTATTGTATTTCATATTGATTGATTGATTGATTGATTTATTTCCAAAATTTATGTACAGAGTTAAATATAATACATAATAAAAAACTTATAGGAAATTATCCCCCACATGGGCATCATCCTGTGTGTGGGGAACGAGTTCCTCAGTCTGCACTACCAATAACACACAAAAAACTTAAATTAAAATAAGGAAATGAATTGTCATTAATAAAAACATTTTCATTAACAAATGAGAAAATGAAGATTTAACCTCTAAAATAAACCATACAAGGCCAGAGCATGGAATACATGAGCAATATTCAGTTAATAAATAATCTAAAATTTGAAAGGAATATACTTATTTAGAAAATATAATTTGAAGACTTAAAAATGTAATTTATAAAAACTTGTAACTTACATAAAAAAGAGCAATCAGAAAGACTTAATTAAAAATTAGCCGATATAAGTAGAGAGAGACTTGGACCACACACTGCACACCCACGCACACACACTAAACACACACACACACACACACACACACACACACACACACACAACACACACACACACACACACACACCAATCACGCACACGCACACATGCACGCACTACACGTACTCGTTGGCCTGCAGTCAAACCGATTGTACAAACTCACCAAACACTCAGACTAACATTGATTGTAATAAAAAAATATAACAGAAATTTAATACATAAAAAAAGCATATCTAGGTGTAGATTGAGGAAAAATACTGACGAAATCCATCTCGCCCAGCATCTACTAACCATTTATTGACTAATTTTTTGTACGTACTAATAGTGCAAGGTCTTGGGTTTTTTATAAAGTATGGTAATTTTGAGAAAATTATATGAGCAATATAGTGAGATGATGTTGAATTAAAGGCTTTAACGAGTCTAGGAACAAAAATTCTGTTATGAAGTGAAGAACGCGTAAAATTGGCTGTGGTTACTGTGAATGAAAATTGAATCTCGATGTTGAAAAATGTACAAAATTAATGTTCGGATATATAATTGCGAGACGTTAAAAACTTTAAATTCTTCAAATAATAAATTGGTTGGATAAGTACGATTTCGCTTCAGAGCTACTTTTATAATAGTTTTTTGAACGACTTCTAAGGGAGCAAGGTTATTTTGGAAACAGCCACACCCCATGCTAAATTACCATACTGAAGAATTGATTGCACATAAGCATAGTATACAGTTTTTAAAAGATCTATTGTAAGTATATTACGCAGATTACAGAATATAGAGATAAATTTACGAAGTTTATTCCGCATGTAAGCTACGTGATTACACCACTTCAAACGATTGTCAAAAACTACACCCAAGTATTTATACTCACTCACCCTATCAATACATTCACACAAAACGCATCCATCTCCTGGCCACCACAAGTATGCAACCGTAGCTTAAAAACAAAAGGATCGCCGTCAGCCCGTATAGAGATTGGCATACATTTAGTTTTGGCTATATTAACTGTGAGCCGACATTGATCAAACCAGCGCTTTGACAGTGAGTAGACCGCGCTCAGCCACATCCCTCACTTCCTCCCAGCTTTCACCCTCAAATAACAAAGCGGTGTCGTCCGCATAAAGAAATATCTGTCCTTTAAGCAAAGTCAATCTTCCTAGATTGTTAATAAAAATTAAGAAAAGCAAGGGTCCAAGAGTACTGCCTTGCAAAACCCCATACTCAATTTTTTGAGGAACGCTTGTATGGCCCAAAACGGAAACAACTTGATACCGATCGGACAAATAACTTTTGAACCATCTCCAAGAGTTTCCCTTGTATTCCAATATATTTTAATTTTTTGTAGTAATAGTTGTCTATCAACTGTATCAAAAGCTTTAGCTAAATCTATAAAAAATCAATAATGGTTTTTTATTACGGCTAATCGTGTCATGAACACTTTTAGTTAGCAAATATAAATCGTCATTCAAATTCTTATCTTTTCTGAAACCGAATTGATTTTGTACAAGAATATTTATTGATGTTTAAATATTTTTCGAGTTGAATTCTGACACATTTTTCCAATAATTTAGATAAAAACACTAGTTAAAGTTATTGGTCTGAAGCTAACACATCGATTTTTTGGGCCTCCCTTATAGATTGGGATTACTTTACCCATTTTAAAAGATGCTGGGAAAATTCCCTGTGACATACTATTGTTTATAATATGTAGAAGTGGAAGCTTTAAGAAATTAAAAAACATTTTGATAAGAGTAGCCGGGATTCCATCTTCTCCCGGAGCAGACCCGCCTCTAAGGTTTTGTACAACACGAGCAAGGACATTCCTCGGATATCGGTCCAGCTGGAAGTAAGAATTCGCCCCGTAATCCTCGTCATTCATAACGACTTCAGTCACGGGAGGCACAGCAACTGGCTAAGTTGGCACCCACCCCTAACATAGTACTCATTTTAATGTGTTAGCTACATTATTTATATCATTTGTCTCAATATTAAGTTTACCGTCCAGAAAACTGTTCAATAGGAAAGGAATCTTTTTTTTATTCATGTCCATAATTTCAGCAATATTTTTCCACAAGAGCTTATTATTATTTTTTGATTCATTAATTTTATTTCTAAAATACATTTCTTTAGCCAATTTTAATTACTTTTATTTAAGAGATTTCTATATTGCTTGAAACGAGTTTTTAAAACATTGTATTAAAAGGCTGGCCTTTGAGCTGCTTACTCATTTTATCTCTAACTCGAATTGATTTAATTAGTCCAACGGTAACCCACGGCTTTAGCTTGACGTGCTTAGAAAGAAATTGGGTTCTTATTAATTGAGGATTGTAATAGAATATCTTGCAAATATTCAACAAACTTAGATGCAGACAGATATTAACATCCTCGATCTCTAAAATCGGTGTCCAATTTCTTTCAGAGACAAGACGGCCAACAATATCAAAGTCAATATATTGTGTTTTTTAACTAAAGACGATTGGTTTTCTTTTACTTTTAATTAAACTCTGTTGACTTTGCGAGACAGTAACAATAGTGATCCGTAATTTCCGCTTTGATGACCGCCGACTTCACACCGTCCGTAGTTTTAATATCCGTAAATATATGATCAATACAACTTTTGGAAAATCCAGTAACTCTGGTTGGCACATTAATGCAACTAATGAAACCAGCTCCATACATTACATCAAGATATCGTTGCGTTGTGACAGTGGATCGTTGGTTTTCAAGGTAAAATACAACAATATTATATCACCAATCAGCCAGTGAACCCGATCCCTATGCCTGGTTTCAAGATATACCTCGAGATCACTAATGAAAGAGTCAAGGTCACCGGACGGACTCCGGTAAATGGCGAGCAACGACATCCGCTCCCTGCCAAACGTTATATCTAGTTTCAAACATGTGGCACCGCTCAGATTCACTTCCGCATGACATACTGAAAAACATTTATTAACGAAAACAATCACGCCATCATTCTGATTCATACTTTCCTTATTTTACGAATCTATCATACCCATCCATACTCACATTTACACTGCAACTCATCCATTCCAAGTCTCTGTTAAAATAATTATGTCAAATTTTATACTTATAGTTGTTCAAAATGATACTTTAGCTCATCAAAATTCTTTTTACAGCTACGAATATTCAAGCTAAGGATTGTCACTCGATTTTTATTTACGTCTTCATTTTCTGAGAAAAAAATCAAAACTATCAACATAATCATAAACACATGCATTCACAGCTCTAGAATTGACAATTTCATCATCATAAACTCGCCCATTGCGCAACCTGCTCATTGTACACCATGCTCAGCCCACCCGCGCTCTATATATCTATACAGATATCACTACACTTGATAAAAACTACAACATCATCAAAATTAAACTAAAACCAAATGTATAGCTACCTGTTAAAAAAAAACAATATTAATATAACAAAAACTTATATGTAGTTGAAACCAAATACCAATATCATATGATATAGTAATAAAATAAATATTTTTGTTTAATTTAATACATATGAAATAAAAATTAAAAATATATACATGGAATAACGTTTAAGAAGCATTATCGGTATAGGTACATCTATGCTATGCTGCAACTTATGTTTAAAATAAACAAGAAGCAACTTTACAAATTTATGCAATTTAAAACTTTCCAAATATAGATATGCTAAAAATAAATCACGTATCTTATATTACATGCCACAATGAAATGTAACTAGCACAAACAAAAATATAAATTGTTATTAACATATGAATAACTAATTAAATTAAAAAATATACTTCAGTATAAATTCTGACATGTGCATGCTTATAATTGTGTGTGTCATATATTCAAAAGACTGACTATAAGAATTATTATTCCATATATAAAAAAGACATAGACGGAAATTAGACCTAATATACAATTAACATCGCACTGACCATGCAAAAAACATTATCTGTTAACCTTTGGACAGTAAAGATGGCTGTAAAAATGGTAAAAAGTTAAAAGAATTAAAAAATTTACATTCTGAAACTTATAATCTCGAATTAAAAAATTTACATTCTGAAACTTATAATCTCATTGGCATGAAAATATTTATTAATTAATATTATTTATACATTAATTATTGTTTTCTACAGTAACTTGTTATTTTTATATAATAAATAACTAATAGTAAGATGGGATAAACTGTTTTATAAAAACATTATTTTGATATTTTTCGTTAGCCGTGTACACATACACATACATACTCAAGTGCATACACACATACATACTCACATGCATACACACACACACACACACAACGCACGCACACGCACACGCACACACACACACACACAACACACACACACACACACACACACACACACACACACATATACTCACATGCATACACACACACATACTTCTACCCATACGTATTTATAATTTAATTATAGGTTGGGTATAGTACAATCAATATTTAATTTTGAATGCTGAGTGTCCTAGTAGTAATATTAATATTAAACGTCGCTGCAAAAATATTTCCATTTTTCACTTTGTTAAGTCTTATTTAAAAATACACATGCACATGCCAATAAATTCTACAAACTATAATGTCAAACGAAAATTGTAATATAAATGCTGCAAACAAAAATTAAAAATACAGTAATAAAAAAAGTCCTTACTTGCCATGTCCTTATCTGTATTTATGGAGTATCTATAACCTACGCTTAAAAACTCTGGCAAAATTACTGCGTTGTCGTGGGACTGCCGCTCGCTAACCACCGGACGTACGAATGGCTTCTCCACTTCGTCGATGCTCCTCACCCTCCTGGCCAGTGACTCCACCGTCTGTCTCATGTTATCATGTTAACATCTGTTTAATAGTTTCACATCGCATCGTATCGTCATCTGCGTATTCGTACAACAACTACAAACTTTTAAATTATGAAATCGGTAAAATTCCGTTATGTCATCTGATTTCTTACCAATTTTCTTTAAAATCATAAGTTAACTTCTTATATCAATATATAGTTGGCATATTGGCTATGTAGAAACAATGTTGTTAAAGAACATGGGTCTTTTCTAGTATGTACCCGCATTCTCTATTTTAATTTCTATAAGTTAAATTACGTTACTAGAGCTACAAATGTAATTTCTAATAATTTCTCCTCTGGTAATTGAGGTTAGGTTAAGCTACATTTTTGACAATAACTTGCAAAAAACAGTTGAAAAACGAGTTTATTAATTTGTACGAAAAAACACAAATTAGTAATGAAAGATGTTTAAAATAATATACTATTCTGGTGGCCAGAACGCTTTAATGTCCTCCAGGATTTGTTCGAACAAATCTGTGTTTTGGTGGCGATGTTTCCACACAAACTCATCAGTATGAGTCTAGCAAGTTGCGACTTGTACCGCATTCGTTCCTATTACGCCGTTTTGCCGACGCGACGCGACGCCCAGAGCTATTCGATTCTTTGTGTGTGTGCTCCTGTTGTAGGATCAACAAAATTTTCAGAATGGGTTAGATCACGCGATGCTTGCTCTTTTAGAAAAAAAAAATTAACTCGAGCTTGCAAAGTCCAAGCCCAGATCAAGCGGCGCGCGTTTATCACTGATAAGATAAAACGAGTGGAAAACGCTCGTACCTTATATAGGTAGGAGGTGGCCAAACTCGTGATTCGTCGGTAAAAGTGACCAACCAGAGTTTCAGGATTTCCCGCTTTTCAATTGACAATGAATTAACCGCTTTAATTACGATCTTTGTGAATGCGGGGACATATTAGAAAAGACCCAAGAACATGTTTCGGTCTTTATGAATCGGGTGTTATCTTATCAATTCTAAGCAAGATAAGGAGAGGTGGATTCGGAAATAGGATCAATAAGAGCAAGCATTTTTCAGTGTAAAAAGTGGCGACATCCTCTTTTTATGCCGTAATTTTTTAATGAATCAAAATAATTGCATAGAGACTATTAGACTTATGAGGAAGATTTTTTCTGATTTATAACCAACTGAAAAGATATTATTGCGCAATGTTTCCTTAAATTCGAAATTATCTAGAACCCTTACAGTGCAAGTTTCACAACGGTTATTTATTTGTATTACGTTTTATATTATCTTTACATTATTGAAGCTAAAAATAGTTTTGCAAAAAATTTCAGATGGGTATACATCAGAAAAATCTTATTAATCTCGATTAAAAGAGTGAGAAATTATTGTTTTGCTAATATAATCTTTGGAACAAACTTTACAGGAATATACATATAAGTTGGACTGAGAAATGGGAAACCTACTACAGTTAAACAGTGTTTTCCAGTACGGGTTTAAGCGAAGGTAGAGCGAAAAATCCTACCCTGCGGGTGTGCTTTATTCATCAATAGATCCACATTGGTGTCAAATCTCCTCTATACGTCAAACTGCTTTCGAGATAAATATATAGTGGTCCAACCTGCGCGGGCTTACACACAAAGACACGCGTTTTTCAAACACGCGTAATGCGTGCGCGCGCGCGCGAGTGTGTGTGTGTGTGTGTGTGTGTGTGTGTGTGTGTGTGTGTGTGTGTGTGTGTGTGTGTGTGTGTGTGTGTGTGTGTGTGTGTGTGTGTGTGTGTGTAACCCTCACTGCCTAGCTGTACATAACTAGATATTTGTCTTTCGCAAGTATGAATATAAGTAAACCTGATACAGTACAGTATATGCTCTCGTTTCTCAATCCCTGTTACGTTCATCATCTATTTCCTTTCTTCCTGACTAGGAATTATATCTATATTATTTTACCTAATCAGTATCGTATTTCTCATCAGTGTAAAACGGACTCGACGTGCCCTTGATGATTCTATGTATGTCTTACTTATGCAACCCAACTGTTTTTTAATTTGTTTATCTTACCCACATACACTCCCATATCTTATGGAATTGGCTTATATGGAGCAACTTCTAAGGAAAGCCTAGATAAAATTCTCACAATTAAAAAACGTTGAGAACTATCTTTAAACTTAATTGGCGATATGCAGTAAGGCAGTATTTTAAAGAATTAAATATATTACCAGTTTAGATGTTTTCAAATATTTTTTTTTTCAGATGCCGTGAATATAAGGAAATTGAGATATGACATCCGTATGACACTATATAAAAAGAAAAAGTTACAAAAATAGAATTTATATTTTTTAAACAAAAAATACCACTTATGCTGAAAATACGTCTTTTTACAAATTGCCAAATTAACAATTTAAAGGAGCATTTATTATAATTTGCATTATATTTACTTGAAGCGTTCTTATGATTTAGTTCAGTTATAACATTGTAATTGTAATAAATTTAATTATCCTAATATACAGGATTATCCTGTAGTTTTAGAATGTATTCAGGCAAATATGTACAAAGTACTGGTATACTGTGTAGCTTTCAAAAATATTGCTTATCTTGACAGTAAATAAATTGTCTTTATATCACTTTCAAGAGTATTTGTTGGTGGTATTTCGGAATAAATTTATGCATTTGTGTTTACATATCCAAGTAATGTAAATGTCACTATGTTTCGCGAGATTATCAAACATCCATGTATCACATTTAATTTTATTTATATATAATATTGCAAGAGTGTGTATGGATGCTTTAATAATTTGGGACTGCCTTGAGATATCTTATTGCTACAAAATGTGTTTATTCTTTGTAGGAGAACTGATGAAATGAAGTATAGTTCACATTCGACAAAAATATTTTTTTTAATTTTGGTAATATTGATAGACTATAAAATATGATCCTAATACGCAACATTATTTGGAATTTAAGTGTTTTTCAAGTCAGGGATATGGATATCAAAAACCTCCATCTCTTATCACATTACGTCTTTTAGAATTTCTAAAACACATATGGATTACAATATTTGATGAAAATGTTAATTTTGTATTAGACATTACCAATATAATTTAAATCGTAAAATATTATTACGTTACAAGTAAAATGAAGTACAATAAAAATACAGGTCCAAAACATATATGACTTGGGATATCTGTTACATATCTAACTTTTTCTGCCCGGTAAAGCTACTGGTATTTATGTTGTTGTATGTTTACAGATTTTCTTGAAGAGCGCCGCACACTGCTGGAGAATGTCGGTCCGGAGTTGCAGAGTATGTACGACTCGACCGGACTCGAGGTTAGTCCTCATCCCTGTATCCCTATGTTCCATTTATGTCGATGAAATAAACTCTTTATGGATACAAATGTAATTTTTTCTATCAAAAATAAATGTACAACTTAAAATAAACAGTACACAATCAAGATTTCATTCACAGATATGTTGCTACTTCAGCTTATTTAGAAATATTAGAGGCCACCAAATGTATACTATCCTTGGCTATACCTTTACTGCGACATGACTATACCCGGAGTATTAGTGTCCACTGCAGTCAATGTGTTAATATCAATATATCTAGTAAAATACCAATTATTAGACTATTCTAGTAGTTCTTTACTCTACAATTAATTGGTTTTGCTTGGATTTCCATATATGTAACGGTGGCGAACATCTATTAACAGAATACCCGGAGGAGAAATGGTAATATATCCCTACCTTACAACATGGATTTAAGTTACTTATCTTTCAGAGCCAGTTTGGGTTATATTCACTTAGCAAACGAATGAACTATCCGTATTTGCTATGCATGTAATAATAAGACCGCCACATTACCAAGACCGCTATGCGTGTAATGCGATGATTGTCACGTAATTTCAACTGCTTTGCATGTAATAATATGACCGCCACGTTACCGAGACCGCTATGCGTGTAATGCGATGATTTTCACGTAATTTCAACTGCTATGCATGTAACAATATGACCGCCAAGTTACCGACACCACTATGCGTGTAATGCGATGATTGTCACGTAATTTCAACTGCTATGCATGTAATAATATGACCGCCACGTTACCGAGACCGCTATGAGTGTAATGCGATGGTTTTCACGCAATTTCAACTGCTATGCATGTAATAATATGACCGCCACGTTACCAAGACCGCTATGCGTGTAATGCGACGAATGTCACGTAATTTCAACTGCTATGGATGTAATAATATGACCACCAAGTTACCGACACCGCTATGCGTATAATGCGATGATTTTCACGTAATTTCAACTGCTATGCATGTAATAATATGACCACCACGTTACCGAGACCGCTATGCGTGTAATGCGATGATTTTCACGTAATTTCAACTGCTATGCATGTAATAATATGATCGCCAAGTTACCGACACCACTATACGTGTAATGCGATGATTGTCACGTAATTTCAACTGCTATGGATGTAATAATATATGACCGCCACGTTACCGAGACCGCTATGCGTGTAATGCGATGATTTTCACGTAATTTCAACTGCTATGCATGTAATAATATGATCGCCAAGTTACCGAGACCGCTATGCGTGTAATGCGATGATTGTCACGTAATTTCAACTGCTATGCATGTAATAATGTGACCGCCACGTTACCGAGACCGCTATGCGTGTAATGCGATGATTGTCACGTAATTTCAACTGCTATGCATGTAATACTACGACCGCTATGTACCCGAGACTGCTATGCATGTAATGCGATAGTTTTAATGTGTTAGATACTTTTATATATGTAATAAGTTGATCCTAATAAACTCATTGGTGTCTCATTAACTGATGCTTAACTTGATGCAGTGGTTGCGGCTATACCGGATAGATTATTAAACAGTAGCAATACAGTGGCAACGATGTGTGGCTCCAAACTGAGTCTGCAAAAGAGACTAATACTAATAATTCGTAGTCATTTTTTACTTTTAAAAGTGGCTAAATATAAAGATAGCTAATCATGACAAAGCAATCAATAGTTTACACAAATTTAAAAAAATAAGTATTTAATTGATAGTGTATCACAACCCGCCCTTCAGCAGAACTTACGTTAAGTTTTTCAACACTCTAAACACTTCTACGGGTTTATAAGTAAGGTTATTTTGATATTTACTCTTGACGAACTTGATTCAAACAATTTAGTATAAGAAGTAAATATACAGTCTTTTAAATATAGAGTTTTTTTATAATTAAAAAGTCACATGTTTTATCAATGCTGGTATTCTTCTTTAGAGTGTTGATACGAATCACCATATTAAATTACATTTAGATACTAAACTTACATTTAATTTTTTTCATCTTTCCTATTTCATTGTAGTAAACAATTATTGTGTAATCAGAACTGACATCCTATGTACCAGTCTAACGAACAAGATATATCAAAGTTTTTAATATTATAACATCAAGTATAAGTAATAGTAAAAACTACAATATTGTATCACTACAATGAAATTGTATGTACTGTACATTAAAAAAAGTTTCAATGTGTTTTTTCTGTAAAGAGAATATTTGTACGATCACTCTGAAGATCGCATAACACCGAAAAGTGTTTTGATAAGTTTGACAAAATTATAACAACCAAGGACCAACCCAATTTTCTTTCATTAATTCATTAAAAAAGCACCTCTAGATCTTGGACATAATAATGTAAAAGAAATAATTCAAACAAATTGTGTTTTTGTTCCTGTTGTAAATGTAAATTAATTAGGCCCACGAAGTCCTCCCATTTATCTAGACATACTAAAGAGCAGTTTCGTCTGCAAGTGAGGTAATGTCCCCATGAAATGTTGCGTTACACAAGTCATTAATATATATTAGAAACAGTATTGCTCCCAACACGGAGCGCTGAGGCACAACATATTCAACTTCACATATTTCACACTTTACTCTATATTCCATAACTTTTACACTCGATCTTTTCTTTCTGTTAAATAGTTTTAAAACCACATTTAGTAACCCTCCTTATTAGTAAAATACAGTATATGTTTTGTTATTATTTTCTTAAACTAGATATGATTTACCATGTCAAAAGCTTCAGTAACATCAGAAAATTATACCATATACGTTTTTTACATTTAAAACTTTATATCATTTTGTGAACTTACATCATCAATGCGTGGTGACATTTAAATAGTCAAGCTGTTGGCTCTGAGAAACATCTTTTAAAGTATTTCAACTTCGTTTAAAATTTGTTTAGTGCATAACCAAAAGGCAGCAGAATTAACTTCAATTCCGATTAAGTACTTCAGAAGACTTGTATTGTAATACATATTGAAGTTCTGTTAAAAAATACGATAAACCTATCCAAAAATCCACATTTTTTAATAATCTAAATTTAAATTTCAACAGCCTTATACATAACTGTCTAAAGAATTCAATTAAAACATCTGCACTTTAGGCATCTTTCAAAAACATACTGACCTCCAGATTTATAGAACTCATTGTTTTAAAAATGTGCTTTAAAATTTGGTATGCTTAAATAATTAAGTGTGATCGTGATTTAACAACTCAAAATACTGTAATGTGGTGACGCTTGCTCTTTCCATATCCTTGTTGACGAGCTGTTAATGCCCAACTCGTGACAGATTAACATACAAATTAACAGAGTGAGTTACAATCAATTGCCGCGATTGAGCTGGAAATTGAAATGCCTAAGGTGGGGTCTGACCAATCAGGAACTATCAATTAGGAGTCTCGCCAACTTCTCACCTGGAACTTGGCTGCAAACTGAATCATTTGAATGGAGCTGATTCGATGAATGGTAAATGGCCAGGAATAGAACTGGATATCTTGATCGTGTTCAATTACTATTTTTTTGGAATATTACCATCTCAGAGTATCTCTATTGTTTGAATATGACAAAAGTAAAATATCCTTCCTGACGTATTTAAAATAAAGGCACTCGTAACCTTCATGCATAGCTTTCAACTTAAAAACTATATTAAATTGAAGATTCTTTAATAGTTATAAATAGTATTGCTGTGAAAACTCTGTAATGGCAGTTATATTACCTGTTATTTAAAAAGAATACTTTTTCATTTCAAATCTTACAATATATCAAACACTTTTCAAAATAAAAGGGGTTTTAACGGTCTGAGATCTCCACACTTTTTACTTACTCTCTACGATGCATATTTCTGAGATATACGTAGGTATTCATTATCACCTTTTTTTCTGCCCATGATCTTAAATCTAATATAATATTGAATATTGTGTAAGAATAAAATAATTTTTGTTCATTATAATGTATTAAGATTTTTTAAATTTACTCAACATTCTATAATAACATACATATTAAAATTTGTCTCAAATACAAACTTCTGTCCCCTTAAAATTCTTTGTTAAATGATTCTTTCTGGTATGTTTAACTGCTTATTATACCAAGTTTTATTTTTATAATAACCCGAGAAGCATAAAACTATATTTACTTTTACTTAGCGATATAATTTAGCTATCTATTATCTTTGAGAACACTAAATGGCTTCAATTTTAATACCTGTATAAACGTACAATTTCGTAAGTGTTGAACGTTTACGAGCATTGTAGTTCGAGTTAATTAAGTTTTTGACGCCAACGCTAAATTTGCCTTATTTTAATTACCAAGAAAATATATCCATATGTGTACAACTATGGCCATTGAAATTTATTCCAGTCATAGTATTGTTGTACTATAGTTGATTTCCCCTATTATATAGTTATTCTACTATTCGGGGGCGGAGACGAACCCAACAAATCAGAGATCATTATAATCGGTACAGTTCATCATAATCAGTTCTTGAGTTATAAATGGTGTAACTAACCAGACTTTGTTTTATGTACATATGTACGTATATGAAATATGATTTTGAAATATTTTCAAGAGGATGATTGGAATAGATAAATATCACTGACAAGTAAGCACATACACGCGTCAATATAAAAATTCATGTTTCGCAGTTTTTTTCTTAAAAACGTTTGTACATACCATTTTGGTAGGTTGTCCAAAATAATTATAATAGATAAATAATTTTTTTTTATAATTTATCACATAGAGCAATAGATTACCATATTTTCAATAGGATTAAGACGGTTCGTTAAAATTTATCTCAGTATAGCTCATTTTATAATAAGGGAATAAGTGGAAATATTGTTTTTATCAAACTGTTGAAAACCTACATTTATCGGATAAAGCACTTTGAAGCCATATTGGTAGTGCATGATACATAGCTTTGTGTTACTGTAACAATGGTTTACTACAGCCAAATTATCAACCACCATTCTACATTACCTTATTGTTATAAACGTTACTAACTTCAGTACATATACAATAATTTTATTATATATTAATTATTATAATTTTAACAACACTGCTGTTTTAGTTATCTGAGGAAGGTTTGAAAATATGATGTTGTCAAAACAATTCTGTATATATTGCATTTGTATGCGTTTTATTCAATAAAACAATCAAAAACATTTTTAAGGAATCAAATTAGATCATGCTTATTATTTTTTGTTTATTTTTTATATTTGATTACTTTAAGCTATAGTTACTTACATTACTTTTTGAATTATATAAATTTACTTGTTATAGAGCGTTTAGACTCGTTAAACTACTTATCTGCTGCAGACCGAGTTACTCACGTTTTTTAGAATATGGAAATATAAAACTTCTTTTATAATATGTTAGATCGATTACCAAAAGTATACATTTTATTTTAGTTGCGTGGAAACTCAAAGAATTTATCGTTTTTGTCCATTTAAAATGTGGCCATAAGCTAAAACATCTTTGTTAATATAATTTCAACGGATATTAACTCGCATAAACCCGGTGTCTCGACCAGAAGTCTGCCCTGAAAGAGCATTCACTTCTAAAAATTAAAACAGTAAACACAGCTCGTTTAAGTTATGCCAAACACCTGAGAGAATTTAGTTGTTCGCACAATATTGGAGCTTTGAAAAGGTAGACGGAAATATAATATTCAGAGGTTGATTGTGTTTCCTTCGCCGACAAAAATTGTATTTTCCCACCTTCCTGTCTAGGTAGGATTGCGACTCCTGAATGCATATCAAATATTTTTTTATAATTCCATTTCATTCATAATTAGTTACAAATTTTAAATTCCAGTTATAATCAAATTTCGTTCTGTTATATGAAGGTACAATAAATACTTATATATTATTAACATACTCGTATATATTTTATCTTAAAGTTTTCGTTACATGTTTAATGTATTATTGTATAAATGTATTATTTTCATAATGCCCTGGTACACTGTATAATCAAACTATTATAACACAGTTATACTCTAATTAATAGAGATGTATAATTATATACGTTCTTGATATTACATTTAAGCTTTATTTACATCTTTATTTTAATTCACTTCATTTGGAAAATATGCAGTTTTTCTGATTTACAAGCAATCTTATTCTGAATATAGTAATATAGAAATGCATGTGCCTTTGTATTTACGAGCTATGAATTAAAAATGAGTCATTTTAAATTGCAAATACGTTTTCTGATACTTATTTCAATAAAATATATCGTTTTATGCATTATTTAGAATTTTAGAATTTTTTTTTAGTGTATCCTGCAATGCCTTCTTCTCTATACAATGCAATGCCTAGATTCTTCAATAGAAATGTTTTAAACGTAACCTTCAATTCAGAGAACCGATTTTGTATTTGCAAACCATTGGGCGTTTTCTTATATTAAGTAATGGTAGTTTTGTTAACCTTCAATACGCCAAGTACAGCCAGAAACATACATGTTGGTTTATTTTGCCCACCGAATCTGTAAAGACTGCGAGTTGGTATGATGGGTGAGATTTCTCTAAAAATTATAAAATTTACTTGCAATCTATTCTTTGTTTCTATTTTATTATTAACGATGTATGGCTTAAAAATGTATGTTTTCGAACATTTAGAACTATTTTATGTTAGAAACCCGAACACTCAATTTTGAGGAATGTTATCTTTTGTTTTTTCGTGAGTCTTAAAAACCATATGATATTAGGTTAAGCTTACATATAAATAAAAAACTAATTAATCAAAGTCAAAAGCAATCCCAAACGATTTCTACGTAAAAAAAGCAATAGTAATCACAAACTATGATATTGCACAGAACAGGCACTGAACAACAGATCAGGTACGAGACCGAGAAAAGTTTTTTTTTATTTCGTGTAAGAGTACAAGTCATTCAAAACTAGAACAACAGTACAGGGGTAAATAGAGAGGGAGTTAAGGACAGACCACCTTGTCCTTACGGTTTTGTTCTTCGTTTCATTTAAATTTTTAATTAAAAAACTTTAACTTATTCATATTATCTCATATTAAAAATACGCGTAGATATCAACTCCGTTAAAACACTAACATTCTCCAATTTAATCTGATCTTACCATCATTTTCTTCAAAAACGAAACTCACGCTACCCGTTTAACTGTCTGCTATTATCTCTGAAGTGTGTGACTGCAAGAACAAGATTTTGTGGGTGACACTTTCGTGTCAAGAATTATTTAGTAGATAAAAAGACTAGCTTTAGTTTTTAAACGTTAAATTTAGTACAACAGTATGCTAGTACTATAGTAATTTTATTTTATTTTGGCTCTTGCCTATGCGATCTCTGTACTACGGCAATAAGCAAATTGATTTTGAGCCGATATGCCGTCATCTTGTTATTCCGTAACGATGGGCAATTACTACTGGACAACGATCTGTTGTCAGTGGCTCGTTATTGCGAGTTGAGGGGTATAACCTGCATTTTTAGTTTAGTTAATAATAATTGTGGGTGGATATTCTACTCCGGAACTACTTCAGGATAGGCTACGATGTTTATTAGTTAACGTGCAAATTCTATTCAAACGGGCTACGAAATGGAGCCAAGAGATTCATTAGTTAAAAAGTATACATTTTAGAGATATTGTGTTCGGAGTCACCACAAAAGTGTTTGTTGAAATATCTAAATTCAGCGTGTCATAACGCACTGGTATGGTTTGTTTATTTTAGGAGCCGGCTGCAAAGGCTTCCATCTTACAATTCCATTTTCCATTATTTAGCCCCTAGAACAGTATTACATTTAAAACTCTTTTACGAGCATATTTTAGTCATAATTGTATAGGAAATATCACATTTTAACAATATAATTACAGAAATATTACTAACACGCATCCACGTTCCTTTTAGTTTTTCAATATATTTACTGGTTATTTATAAAATAAATATAATAATAACAAAATATAAATAAAATAAATATACACGTGTATATTATTTTATGTGAGAGCAATCACATTTGTATGCATTCAAAAATTATGTTTAGCCGTAAATAACAGAACTGAAAATTAATTTGATCCCTTTTTGAAATTCAAACCCATAATCTACGGCCACAATTAAGAACATAAAAATGTCTCAAGTAAGTGTTGTGTTTCTGGGAAAATGCAAGGTAATTAGTTGTTTCACTACAACAAAGAAAACAGGTTTTAATAGTGTTCTGTCATTGTGCCCGATTAGTTATCTACATGGCAAATAAATCAGATTGCAGATCTCAAAACATAGTGTTGCTGCTTTTTGTTTCAATTAATAATAACAAAAACCGAATAAACATTGCTATCTGTATTACGACTAAAATAACAGTTAAGTTTATCATTTTAAGAGTACTGAGTTAAAAAAACTAAACATTTTTAAAAGTAAATCAATTGTCCCACTGCCTTCAAAGTACAGTGATAACAATTATTGTGTAAGGTAACAAAGCATCTTTTGACGTAATCATAGAATACATAATATTTAAATAACTTTTAACGTCACGTAGGTTTCTAATAAGTATTAAAGCTTGAAAACATAGCTGTGTCCGTGTTCACTACAAGCTCCCCATCGAATCAATAGCACGGGCTACAACGCAAACCATTAACCTACTGTAGTACTTGAATATCGCATAGGCTTTTAATAAACAGTTGACCTCAGTTTAGATGTAGAAGTTGAATACAATCTGAAAACATTTCTGTTTAACTATTTAACAAAACTCCCTTACTAATCAATAATCCTAGCAATAGCACAAGTTGCTTTACTACTACAGACACTCTAGTATCACATGTGCTTCTACAAACAGACAAAGTATTTTCTGCACAGTAGTTCAGGCTTTCAATAACTCCTCACTCTTATATTTTCTTATCATTTTTACTTTCATTAAATACATTTCTCTATCTTTGCCTCACTCCTGTATTGTTGTTTAAAACAATTGTTGATTTTCATACGCACTTAGAACTCTGATACAGAGTTTAAGGGAGTTATTTTAATCACAGTTTGAGTATAACTATAGTCAAATGAGTAATCAGCAATACGAGCACGACCGCTCCTTTGAGTGTCCTGACCTGACAAGATGTGTTCTCGGCCACTGACGATAGTTCAGAATTCTTAAGAGCTCGCTTTATCAAACCGATCTTGATTTTTACCCACTTTACCCAATAGAAAATTTTAATTTTTGAGCTCCATTATCCTCTTACATGTTGGTCATAGGATTATGGGAAATATAATCCCTCACTGTTGGTTTTAGAAATATCGGGAAACTTCACTACAGGTCTTATAAATGGAAATACTTATAAATATAATTATAAAGAACCATCACTATCGGTCTTAGAATCTTGGAAGAGTCTTTTCTAAAGGACATAATATCCCGTAAAATATATAGTATTGGATAACCCATTAGTATATTTCGTAGAATTATGGCATTAGTTTCACTTTTGATAATGGAATATACAGGTTTTAGCATATTAGATATATGCTTAATGCAAATTCAAACCATGTCTCATTTTTCATAAAATTAAAAAAAGTTCTAAACGACTACCAGAAAGAAATTTTAATCTTTTCCTAAATTACATTAAACGATATCGATAACACTTACAAGTTATTTATGTTTATTAAACGTATCTAAAGTAAAATAGTTTTTTTTTTTTTATTTTTGGTAATAATCGTATTACCAAAAATAAAATATTAAAAGTATATATGGACATTCAAGTTATGTGAATAAATTCAATGTGGTGTCAAGTAGCACTGGCTCTTAAGCCATTCGATGTACGTGCAAAATAAAAATAACAACATTTTTGGAAAGAGTCGTCACTGGATGATGCATCACGAAAACAAAAACTACTCATCGTATTTGCGAGAGTGCGTATTAAATACAGATGTACTAGGGAAGGAAACATTTTCCGGACATTTTTCATCGTTCAGTAAATGTAAGAAATCAGCAGTGTTGTATCAAGATCTGCAATCTTATCTTTTCCTTAAATAGATAACTAATCCAATACATTATTACAATAAAGGTTAAAATAAACCGGAGCCACATCTTGTTTATACTGTGACGATCGCAATTTACTATTGGCCACTTGAAAGTTCCCAGTGGTTGGTCGTTCAGCACAGACCTGTTGTGTAACCTGTATTCTTTTGTTCGGTTTTAATAATTAGTGCTTTGTTTTAGAGATAGTGTGCACGGAGATAACATTTTATGATTCCCGACTTATGCGTGTCACACCTCTCTGGTAATATTGGTTCGGTTAACCTAGATTGTAATAATGTATTACATTAGTTACAAGTTTTTGACAATTAATAATGGCAAATACCCGTAAAACCATGTTTCCTTCACAATCAAATTATGAACAAGGAAAAAATTAGTATTGCCAGGGTATTCTAATGTTTCGGTCTTGCTGGATCGGACGTGAAGTCCAGAATCCAGGAGGTTAGTATGTGACACTGTCAGATCTAAGAGGATGCTCCAGGCGGAATTTAAAATGATGACATGCTAAACTTAACATTCACACTATAGCTGTATTATGTGTAGATGAAGAGATTTATTGGTAGATTCAGCCACCTTTTAGTACAGTGTGTGAAGATACTCCCATGTGGTTAATCTTTCGAAATGTTCTGATAGAAGGAGTTCGATGTAAGAGTACATACTGCACATACTGTGTCACGCTTAATTACTTAACACGAGATTGACCGCAACGTTCCGCTTTACTGCCTGTATGTTTGTATCAATAAGAGATAGATGCAAATCAGATGTCCAGCCACCTATTCTGAAAATTCATTTATACTAAATTAAAGATATTTTTAGTTAGGACTGTTAAATTTTGATTTATTTTTTAAGAAGTTTAGTGAAATATGTTCCTGTGTTATGCAATTTTATAATAAATTCATTTAAAAAAAAAATTATGGTTGCCTGTAAAGTCGGTTTTACGGGCGAAGATTTTACGTGACAACGTCTTTTTCTCGGTAGAATATTTATTGATATGAATATTATTAAATTGCACAATAGGAACAAGGAATTGAATGAAAATAAGAATTGCACAAATTTTAACTATAGAAATATATTTTGTTTACTAAAACATTGTACATAATTTGAAATTAATTAAAATTTGTTATTGTAAATGGTAAAGTTGAATAAAACATTTACTAAAATTGGAATTTGAAATTCTTGCTAAACACAGTTAAATTCTAACTCCGCGCGTGGTGATTGGTCGGTTTAGTTCGTTTGTTTGGTCGCACTGTTATGACAGGTTAGAGGTTATAATTTGTTATTTTAAATGTTTGACTAGCAATACGCGCTGTTTCTTCTCAATCGACTGAATTACGATTGATTGCAGAGTGATTTAAACTAATAATTTACTTAACACTATCAACATTTGTCAATAGTATGACATAACCTATAAACTCAGTTTCTCAACTTTTGTGTCAATCTAACAATTAATCAATCAATCATAGTTTACGATAATGAAATATCAGTGTACAATTATTTACCTTTATTGTTGTAGTTGTTGTAAATGACGAATCTAAGCACTCCACATTTTCACGAATAAACATAGTTATCTGCTTTATCCCGTGCGGCGGACCCACAGTTATCTGCTTTATCCCGTGCGGCGGACCCACTGGACGGGCATCGTAACGTTACCGGGCGTTACACTTTTTCATGAGTGACTCCGAGCCGCAACCTAATTTAAGACGTTGTCACGTCAAAATTTGCAAGATGTTATACCTTTTCTAAACCGTGATACTTTATATGTTTCAGTCTCCTAATTTTTAAATAGTTACATTATTATTAACAAATTTTACCAACAGTTTTTTACACCAGTAAAAATGGATATGTTTTACTTTTTACTGAAAACTATTAGTGATTAATGCGTGGTTAAAATTGTTTTTAATTTTTTTCTTCCGTTAAAAATAAGGTATACATGCTGTAACGTTCAATTTATTTTTTTAGTTATACCCATTTAACTTTTCTAAAACTTTGTATAATGGGTAAATTTTCTAAATAAGGAATTTTGTATATCGATGTTTTTATTTACAATTTGTAGAATTCACCGTACGTTAAGTAAAAACTTAAATTGTCCGCAATTTGAAAAGATAACATATTTTGGAAAACAAACTACATTAAAATGGCTTTGTCACTTAGAACTTTACAAACAATTAATCCTAGACATAAGTTTATATTATATATGTTTGAAAACTTTGAGATTTAAACCATTACCTCAAGTTTGGGTGCAAGTTTTCTTTCAATTTCATATTTTGGAAAACAAACTACATTAAAATGGCTTTGTCACTTAGAACTTTACAAACAATTAATCCTAGACATAAGTTTATATTATATATGTTTGAAAACTTTGAGATTTAAACCATTACCTCAAGTTTGGGTGCAAGTTTTCTTTCAATTAGATAAAATTATTTTAAATAGATGTAATTAATGGCAATGTATTAATGGCAATAAACTTTCTCGTAATACACGTATAGGACACCTTAGCTAACTCAGCCTAAACGCATTTGCGTAAAACTATAGTTTCTAGGTCATATGTTGGTATAAACTGTTTGTTCAAAGTGTTCATCCTAAATGTTTCGGGAAATGTGTGTGTGTGTGTGTGTGTGTGTGTGTGTGTTGGGGGGGGAGGCACGTTTAAATAATATAGTAGAGATAGTATTTTTACAATTCCATTACAGTCCAATTAATTTAAACGCTGAACGTTGTTTTTCTTTTATCCTTGAAATGAACCAAACGAAGCTACCAGTCTCGACATAAACCGTAAAAACTGGAGGAGCCCGTGTGATGACGCTAATATCAGTCAGTCCCTGCAGAGTTCTTTATGCCTACAGCAGTTCTGTGCTCTCTCCGCGCCGTTTTCACGCGGAAAATCCGTTTAAGCTCTGAATAAAAATGGCCTCCTCTCTTGAGATATTCACCCTCAGTTTTCTCAACCTTAAGTAAAGTGTCCCGAGGAAATTCATTGTTCAAATATAACAGCAATTTACTTATTCTGTTTTAACTCAGGATTGCTTTATGCTGTAATTTTTAAAATAAAATATTACGTCATTTGTTTGATATTTTCATATGATCCCCATTTCAAATTTACTTTTTATTTAATTTCGTTGGATTTACACACCGTTTTGCCCTATAATGGATAAAATTTTAATTTAAAATTAAAGCTTACATTCATTTTATCCATGATGTCAATAAATATTCGTAATATTTTACAAGTATAAATAATCTTTCTCTTTTATAGAATACGTCCACCCTTAATACGTTAGAAAAAATATGGTCTAACAAACTTTAGCTTATATCAAATACAAAATTAAAACCTTTTACTACTATTCTTTACTCTCGCCTTACTGCTCAGGTGCTAGATTTGGTAAGTAATAGATTTTCTTACTCAAAGAACATTTGACAGTATAAATTTACTGCATTTAAACTACAGTAACGTATTAAATAGGCTCTGTTGTAATCTCTTATCGCCGTTAAAATATCAAATATCTTTTCTGGTATAACTGGAAGGAAGGAAAAGATATGAAGTAGTTAAATTCACTTTAAAGAAACATGAACATTTTTATGTACGGCAAGTTTTTACTGGCTTTAAACAGGCTCTATAACTTCTAATAAATTGGTATCCAAATTTTTAGTCGTAATATAATTTTTAAAGCACACTGTTTCATTTAAAAATACTACAAGCTATTGTTATTTTCTGTTTACCTACTATAATAGATTAATAATAATAATACAAATTGATAATTTGTTTGTAACCAAGATACGAGTGTAAACAAAACAAACTTCCACTTCAGCCTCATGTGTTATCACTATCATAACATCGATAGATATTTTCAAAGTTTGAATCAGAAAAACTTGATCAATAATACGATATTGTTCACTTTGAACATTGCAATAGAAATCTTACAACTTATCAAAATGCGGATTATGGACAGTTAACTTAGTTAACACAATCACCGGTTAACGACCTTTTCAAGTTCGTGAACTCTATCATCAACAGTTTTACTTAAAATTGGTTGTGAAATGCAGTGTTATGAGCTTATATGTAAATTGTATTATTGCCAAATGTTGTAAACTTTATTTGAATTAAGAGGCAGAAACATGCCTGTTAATATACGTCATAATATATTGAATTGTTCAGTATCCAATTATTTTGTCTTAAACGTTGTTTACTTAAAAAAATCAAAACTTTTGATCTTTGTGTGTTTTTACTGTTATACTAGAATTTAGATTAACTATTTTCTTCTCAACGCGAGCTTAGGAAAAAGAACATTTATATTTATAATGGTTTCAAATCGGTGGTCATATAAATGAATCTGTATTAAAGTTTACGAATTCTTCAAAACATCAAGCATTTCTGAGTAATCCTCATCGTTATTGTCTTTTTATCAGGATTCAATAAAACGTAACTGAAAAATTCGTTTTTTCTCTTGTATGACCAATTTGAAAATAATTTACAAATATACTAGTTTATTAAAGTAGAGTAAACTATTTCCCCATGTTTATTGTATAATTTAAAATCACAAAGTACATTACATTTCTTGTTTGGATAATGTTAATTGATCTATTTATTTATTTATGGTATTTTTGTCATAAATCAATCAAATAACTAACTACATTACTATTAAAACAAACATTATAGTACACTAATTCTAGTGTAATAAACCAAATTTTATGGTACCGAGGTAATTTGGTAAATTGGCAATTTATAAATGTATAAAATAAGTTTTGGATTACAATGGTATAGTTATTAACATGATATAAGGCCTACTTAAAATAATTAAAAACATGTTCTAAGAGGTTACTAACAAAAATATTGATTAAAATATCTGTAATGTTAATTAAACAACACAAAGCAGACATTCCCCCGCGTTAGGCAACTTCGGCTGCTAATCCAATTAAAACACCAACTCGTCAGAGTATACCGAGAAAAGGTTTGTAGATCCGGGCTAGAGCTGATCAGCCTGAACCCCTGTTAAATTACTGTTGTTAAACTAACTTTTACTAGCCATGTTCACTGCTAACTGAAAGAGGCAGATTGTGCTTTTGATCTGTTCAATATTCCTTAGCGTAACGTCCACCTCACTAAGCTTGTGTTTCATTACAGTTGTTACAGTTAACTTGTGTTCGCTATATTCGCTGCTAACTGAAAGATACAGATTATACCTTTGATATGTTTCATATTTGATTAGTAAAGAATGTGGAAACCTTTTTTGTTTGATTTAGAATATTTCATCGAATAATTTGCTGGAATACTCGTAATATTTCATTTTGTGGCTAGATAGAAAGGTTTGGTTATATGTATATAAAATAAACATTGAATCACAAAAAGTACTAGCTCCGCCGGGACGTCTCACTCTCTCTCTTCGCTCCTCTCTCTCTCTCTCTCTCACTCTCTCTCTCTCTCTCTCAACTCTCTCTCTCTCTCTCTCTCTCTCTCTCCCTCTCTCTCTCTCTCTCTCCCATCTCTCTCTCTCTCTCTCTCTCCCATCTTCTCTTTCTCTCTCTCCTCTCTCTCGTCTCTCTCCTCTCTCTCTCTCTCTCCTCGAATATAAAGCGTTATGTTAGAACAAACAATGTGGGGGACTGGGAAGAGTACAGACAGTTAAGAAATAGAATTAAGAGATACAGAGAGATGCGAGGAATCGTCATTTTCGTTTGTTACTAGAGGAACAAAAAGTCGAGCAAAGACATATGGAAGATTTTTAAATAAGATTCAGGGTGCTGGTAAGGAAAAGAAACATACTTTCAGACCCTATTTTTAACATCAATGACCTTAATAACTATTTTTGTGGTGTTAATAATGGTATAGGGTCAATAACCTGATTGAATATTACAAGAGTAAGAGAGAACTATGGAGATACTTCATAATAATTTTTAAGTTTACTAATATTACTGTAGAATTAATTCATAGTGAGATTTAAATTTTAAAAACATTTCCTCTAATGCAGTGGGAAATGATGGCATACCATTAAAATTCATCAAATTAGTGTATGATGAAATAAAATATGTTTTTATGTTACATTTTTAACTATTCACTTAATAATTCTAGTGTTTATCCTAGTCAGTGGAAGAGAGCATTAATTCTGCCATTACCAAAGATTGATAATCCTTTAGAATGCAAACACTACAGGTTTCTATAAATATTTCTGTGTGTGTGTCCTAGGGAAAAATTTCTTTGATAAGCTCTGCATATAAACAGGTCAGCTCGAATATGTTTAATGTAAATAATATCCTGTTTCAAATACCAGTCTGGTTATCGCCCTGTATACAGCACTCAAACTGCCCTGATAAGAGTAACAGATGATATCAGACGAGCCATGGATCAGAGGAAGTTAATCAATATTAATGCTCTTGGACTTTAGTCGAGCTTTTGAGTGTGTCAAACCATAGGCTACTATTGTCTGTACTCGAATCATATAATTTTGATGACATAGTTTCTTAAGTGGTTTTTTGCTCTTATTTAGTAAATAGAGTTCAAAGAGTTTAAAACTCAAAGTGGTGTTACTGTCTGAATGGAGGAGCAACCCTGTAGGTGTGCCTCAAGGGGTTTTGTCAACAATGTCGGCCATTGTTATTTTAGTTTGTACATAAAAATAGAATAGATGACCTATTACTTTTTGTAAGACAATGTTAGTATGCGATTGGATGACA